>NW_019417279.1:0-69730 GCF_000390285.2 Anoplophora glabripennis
CTGGGCATAACCCCGGCACAGGTGCTGTAACAAAGATGCCGACGGCGTCTATGCTTAAGCCGGGGATTAGGTCGGTGATTAAAAGGAAAGAAAGGGATTCTTTCCAGGTAGCCTTAATAAAGGCAGGTAGAATTTGCTCCTTGCACTACACTTTCACAAAACACGTGTGCTCTGGTCGGCTGCCCGCTAGGAACTGACACTACAGTAAGATCCTACAAGAATTTAGAGATGTGTTGCGATATCACTGTTTGCTACTTTGGCGCTGTTCCACAGTTGTCAAAAGAACAAGATGATTTTTCGAAGTGTTTAATAAATCCAGAACATTTGCTGTTGCTGCATAACCCGTACCGTTATTTTTGGCGACGTTCGTAACCCGCTAGTAGCAAGTGGCGAGCGAGGTTCTCTGCATTTGAATTTAACGTATCGTGTCAAAGACGCTGTGTTTTAACGATTATCTGAACAATGCATAAGTTGACGTTAATATATAAATGTTTTCGATCTTCGACTTTTACAAAATGAAAACTTTTTAGGAAATGTTTAATTAACATATCCCATGTTAAAATAAGATTAATTGATAATTGATTAGAAGATTCAAACTAAACTTGAATAACGAGAATAACACAACAAACAGACAATGTAAATTTCATCAAAATTGTAGTTCAGTACAAATAATCGCATAGTTGTGGTTATATCGAATATAGAAAATGGTAAAAGAATTGACGAATTGACATTCGATGACACTTGCTCCACTATTTATCGTTATTTTCATGTGTGTTCAGTACACTATTACTCTTCGATTTGTCATTGACCTGATTTCCTGAATGCGACCAATGGCGTAATGAACAAACCTTAATATCTTTCATCCTTGGTTCTGACCATAGACCACGCAAAAAATATGTATATGTATATTTTCTTTTTTCTGTCAATTGTCATTTGTATTAATATTTGTCAGTGAAAGTAGATGGTACATAAAAAAAATGTTTGTTGCTTTTTTGCATTATATGAAACACCCAAATAAATTTGAATAGTTGTGGATTAAATAATGTGAAAAAAAAATCTAAGAGATGAGTGTATTCGGTGATTTTCAGCAGGTTTGGCTGCAGAGATTTCCTGAGAGCCCCTTGCCTGGTGCTTGGGAGGAGGATGTTAGAGCTAACTTGGCTAAACATAAACAGAAAGTGGCGTTGCTGAAAGAAGAGTTAGAAAAAGAAGAATTTTATGTGGAATACCTAGAGAGATTGTTATGTGATGTGGAGCAACATAAGAAAAAATTAGCAAAAGAAAAATGTGAAGAAATTGATGAAGCTGGTGATGTCATTGTAGATACCATATCTAAAGTAAATATTCTGTTAACTCTTTAATAAAAGTCTAATATTTATTGCTTTCAAGCCATAAATGTACTCTCAAATCATTTTATCAACACTTTTTAACTTCTAAAAGTAGGTGTGGCCAGTTAATTTTGTTTATATTTTTAGAATGTACCTAATTAATAAATAAATGATTAATAGAGAGAGCTTTTTATGTAATAATGAGGTTACATTATTTTACATTAAGTTCCATGAAAAGTATGGTTAATTATTCCACTGGTATTTCCTAAATTTTTATGGGTTACTGTTTGTTCAGTTGATATCATTTCGAAAAGAGTTATGATAGATGACATGAAACATAATATAAAAGATTTAGTATCAGTTTTTGCTATGAAGTTCAATTTGTGTTCTCAGCCTTATATGAAATAATGTTTGAGTAATTTTAATTAGTAAGCACAGATCTAGAAAAAGAAATGAAATGAAGACGACTTATTTTGCTAATAAAATTTAAAAAAATTGAATAAATTTTACATATCACAAATAAATTAAAATATAAGTCATAATATCACTCCCCTTGGGTGAACACAACTTGTGATAAACAATTTTATCATAATCGTGAGTGTACTGTATTTAATAAAATAAATTCATTGCAATTTATAAAATTACATTTAGTATTGTGGTTTTTGAGCACCAGAATATTTACAATTCATTTGTTATATTACCCTGTATTATTTTTTTGTGGACCTTTCATTAATCACATACATGTTTAATGTTCTAACAGAAATTTATCTAATGTGAGACATGACGTTTTGTATTTTTGCAGAGGGATAGTAATGATACAACAAGCATTCCATTGAACTCAGAAGAAACTGAAAGTTTCTCAGCAAACATGTGCGTTAGTGAAATTTCAAAACAATTAATGAAATCTTCTTGTGACGCTGAAAAAATTGAACCTTCTGCCCCGGATCCCGATCCTACATTCGTCACTGTCATTGAAGTTAACGGACTCAAGCAAGGGAATTCTCCAACTGTTAAAACTCCTCCAAAGTAAGCCTTTATCGGTATTTTAATAATATTAACAAACAAATTATTCTATAATATTTTCAGATTACCTACTAGACCTGATTCACTTAAAAACAAGACTAGAAGAAGTAACAGTGATTCGGTTTCATCTTCTTCTGAATTTCTTGCGACAGTCGATGAACCTTACTATGATATGGTTGCGCCTGAGGAGGAGTACAATTTGGTTAAAAGTAATCATTCCAGCATAGAAAATGTATTTAGTTCTTCCAGCACATTACCTTTAGATGCTAAAAGGGTCTCGACACCAATTTTACAGGAACCACAGTCACCGGGAACCTCCAATTACGTCAATATTGAGTACTTCATTCAGTAAGTAAACGTGAATTTGTTAATAACCTAGGGCAGTTTTTGTGCGTAATATTCAGTGAATTTATGGTGCTTTATTATTACATTATTTTATCTGGCAAAAGTCTGCATAAAAATAGGTCAGAAAATATTTAGTTTCCGAGATACAGGGTGTTCAAATTAAAATTCCTGAAAACGTTTAAAAGTAAATGAAAATTTGCAAGTATATTACATTTTATAACATAAAACAATAACTATGAATTAGAATCGGAAACAAAAATTAGAACAGTCCTTCTTAGTGACATTTTTCACATGATTCATATTTATAATGTTATAGTAATATTAAACAACAAGGTTTGAAAACGACTCTTTGTACACGAGCGAGACATATTGGTCGATAAGTCGAGCGAGTGTGCAAAGAGGTTTTCAAACGAGTTTTTTACGATACTTTTTATACGACTGCAAACAGAGACCACAAAAATCAAATTTTAATTTAAATCGTTTTTATTACTAAAATTGCCAACGCATTAACAAAATAAATTAAATACAACTTTTAATTTAACTCGTTTTTATTAAGAAAATTGCTAACGCATTAACAAAAGAAACTAATATTTAATATTTCTGGTAACATTTGAACATTCCTTCAAGGTTACACTGGGAAAAGCAGTATTATTGTGCACCTTGTTTTCGGTAATAGAGAATATTTTTGGTGTCGTGTTTTTAGTGCAGTTTTTCAGCGTGCATCCATTGTTTTCTTGTTGTATTCCAGTAGACGATTGTTGTCCTGGTTTTGTGGCAGCAGAAGACACTGAAGACTATATCTTTTTCGAAACTTCCACTTTATTTCTCAAACAGTCATCAACGTAGCCTTCGGCAACTGTACTGGATTTCCACCCTCTATGGCGTTTGAGGGCAATCAGCTTTGAGCCAGAATTGACTAAAATTGTGGCCGATGAACGCAGAAAACAATGTCCCGTGTAACTTTCTGGATTCTCTAGCATCAAAAACTTGGCGATTTCCCTAACCATGTTTCCAATTTTGTTAATGCCAACGTTTTGGCTTGAACATTTTCCGTTTTGATAGTTTAAAAAAACCTGCCTGTCTTCAGATGAGGAGGACGAAGAGCACAGTACTTTTTTAAGATAGTGTAAAGGTTTCCTGTAATTGTAAAACACCTTGGTATCTTTGTTTTTGTATTCTTCAATTTAATCAGCATAGCACTGCCGAAATCTTTGGTGTCTTCTATTTTGAGATAACATAATTCCTCCCTTCGACATGCCCCAGATAGTCCAACTGTCACCACCGCCTTGATAAGTAAATATTTGTCGTCTGATGCTTTCGTCAAAAACCGGTAAAAATCATCTTCTGTGAGGAATAGGGACTTCTTTGGGACGTAGTTTTCCGATTTTCGTTTGATTAGCGCTTGCAACTTTTTATAGCTTCCAAGATCTATGTTGTGATTGGCACTTAATGTTGACTTGAGCATCGAAAAAATCGTCGACAACGTCGAAGATTTATATTTCATAGATAGTTCTTCAAAATACACCATTACTGCGTTTTCTGAGAAAGTTTGGACATTTTTGGCTAGTCGCCAGTCCATAAATCGGCTTAACTCAGCTTCATACCTGCTTCTGGATTTTGTGGGCAGCAGTTCCGAACTTATTTCGCTTGCTTTCTGTAAAATCTGTTCAGAATCACACATTTTCACACCCAAACTTCGGGAATTCAACAATTTTTGAAGTATCTAATCAACAAAATAAAGGAGCCGTGACGGTTGCTATGAAACTCGGCTAACTTGAAACATTGCATAATTTGGGTGACAACATCAAACAAAAATCACAATCTGGAGACGCGTGTGCAAAGAGGACATAACCGTGTGCAAAATGTTTAGCACACGACGTGTGCAAAATACCGTTTTCAGAGCGTGTTTTCCGTGCGCAAAACCCCCTTTTGCAAGGCAGTCGTATAAAAAAAACTTTAGTAATTTATCTCAAAATGATCAACCACATAAGAAACCTCAAAAATGTCAATTATTTATCAATAGATATTTTACATATTTCTCAATTCATTTTTTTAAAGTGTTTTATAACTTATTACTGAAGTTTTTTAACAACCAAGGCCTTATTAAATTAAAGGTGTAGTGCCCAGTCTTTCACGCACCAAATAGGAAACAATAGTATTTAAACATCTGCAGACTTTGATTGTTATCAGTTTGCCTAATTATATATTCATGAGATAAGGACACCTAATTCGTTCGTAGAGGAAACCACTTGGGGAAATCATTATAAGAATGTGCATAAATAACTAACTATGCAAATGTCACATAATATCAGGTTCCTTCACTGAGGTTATGTTAAGATCTCTGATGTGTTTCTTGTGTTTTTCTCCTACTGGGTTGGTATATTTAAATTCGTAGGTTCTAAATAATGTTCTAAAAGTTATATTATATCGCCAATTTCTTATCCATGAAGTTGATCAAGAAGTTGTCCAAGTTATATTAGTACAGGACACCCAAAGCAATCACACTGATAACTCATTTATTTTAGATGTTGTTTACTATAAAAGTTGTGATCCTTTCAAGGCTGTATTTTTTTTTTAATCTGCTAGTTTTTCTAATTTCGAAAATATAAGTAACATATGTCATGTACAGTAGAACCCCGATTATCCGTGATCTACGAGACTGAGCGTGGCACGGATAAATTGAAAAACACGGATAATCAAAACATTTATTTTTTACATAGGAAACGGAGCAATACATAGGTAAATATGCACAAAATCAGTGAAAATGCAATTCGGATACATTTATTTTAAGTACCTAGTACAATCAGTCATTTTGGTCCGTATTTAACTTTTTCTGTTTTTCTTTATTTTCTGACCTATTTTACGTAAGTTTAAAATGTTGACTTACTCAAAATACGCTAATAGAATATTTGCAACATCTGTAGATTAGAAGCATTAGCCACAACACTTGATGTTATACTGTCTTCACAGAACAAAAACACAAAATAACGTGTCACCACAAATTCCTAGACAACGGGGTTCTACTGTATTTGATTTAGTATTTTTTTCTAATAAGATGTTTTAATTCAAGTTGATACTTTGAATATTTCAACCTGCAAATGGCTTACTTAAAACATTTTTAAAATATCATTCTTTGTACAGGATGTTCCACTTAAGACTAACACCTTTATAATTCTTTTAACTTTTGTCTAAATTATTTTAAAAAAAATGGAGGTAATTTAATTTCATTTGTACGAAAAAATTTATTTACTGCACAAATGGGAATTAACTTCCAAATATAAAAATTTTCATTATTCTCAAAAATTCTCATGAAAATACTCAATATTCTGTAGTTTTCCCTGAAATGTTCTTAAGTAAAATTTTTCTTTTGTGTTTTTGAAGAATAATTTTTGAGCACACAGTTAAAAATGTTATTGCCTTTGTTACAAAACTTTCGACAGAACAGAAAAGGTACATTTTCCGATGTCTACATAGGTGGCTATGATTTCTGTGGTCTATCACAACGAAAAATTAAAGAAATCCTAACATTACAACATTTCTATTAGACCGATCGAAATAACTCATTTAGAGGGCAAAAAAGAAAGAAAATTGTTATCTGGACTTTTATAAGTGGAAATGGTAAAAAAAAAATAAATAAATGCGTGAGCAGGGGTGGCGGAGGGTTGATTTGGGGGGTTGAAAAGTTGTGAAAAATTGTATCATGGCAAAAGTTGACGTCAAACAAAAAGGTATCCAATACAAAAGTTGTAGATCATGCAAATATCTATAACTTTTGTAGAGGTCACTTTTTAAGCCAACCTCATAATTTCCGAGAAAAATGCGAAAAACAGGTTTTTTTCTCATTTTTCGTTTTTTATTTCTCATTTCCGCAAAAATAATTTAATTTTGATGAAACTTGGTGAAAGTGTACCTTTCTGTGTCTTAAATATCCACAAATTTTTTTAGATAAAAAAATCAAGAAGTTTCCGAGATATTCATTTTTTCGGTCTGAAACACTTTTTTTCAAAGAAAAATTCTACTAAAATAAAGTTTTGGGTCAAACAATGAGACACAGTTTTTTTAAATATTTTCCATAGATTTGAATGGTGTAATCAGTATTTAAATTTTTTTTAATTTAAACAATTACTGAAAAATTCATTGTTGTAAGTAATTCCTTATTTTTTTGCATTTTTGAGAATGTTTTTGAACGTGATTACAGATTTTTTTATTTCAACAAAAAATATATGTCAAAACGAAAAAAATTATCAGCGGCAGAACTCTGTACGACGATTTTTGTATATAGAATTTGTCTTTGAAAAAAAAGTGTTTCAGATCGGAAAAAATGAATATCTCGGAAACTTCTTGATTTTTTTGTATAAAAAAATTTGTGGTTTCGTCAAAATTTAATTATTTTTGCGGATTTATTTTTTTTTAGGTTTATTATAAGCCCTTTTACCATTTCCACTTATAAAAGTCCAGGTAACATTTTCTTTTTCTCTAAGTGTAATTTGGTTGGACTATATAGTTTGGATACTGTCGAAAAGATAGTGATATTCACAGAAGTCGCCCTAGGATCTTTTTGTTCGCCAGGGTTGCACTGACATTAACATTTTTGAGTGGTATCTGCACCGACTTTCTGTAATATATAAAAATGTGATGCAATATGACATCTTTAAATTAAGTGTTACACTGAAATAGTCATAATAATAATAAAAATGTAATTTACAAATAACTTTGTACAATAATAGGCTGGCAAATGTCCTACGAATATAAGTTACCGATTAAAGAAATTTTTACTAAAAGTGTGAATTCTTCTTTATAAAATGTCGACCTTAAGCTCGGTTACAACAAAAATAGTTTTTTGACAGTATTTTCATCAAGAAATGATTAGATTTGAATTTAAAAATATTTGCAGTTCCGCAACAGAAAATTGGAAACTGTATCCCATCCAATAAAATAGTTTTAATATCTGAAATGTTAAGTACAGCCTGTTTTTCGTTTATTTAAGGTCTACCAAGAAAAATGGCAACAGTCACAGTAGTAGTGAGGACGAACATGAAGAAATTGCGGAACTGGTTAGGCACAATGACAATAGTTCGTATGCGAGCTCCAGTTCCTTGGAATCAATGACGCCTGCTTCGAGAAGAAAGTTTAGTCAGGTAAAATGGGTTTCCACCTAATAGGCAGGTGCTTATTTTCAGTTAAATGTAATTTTAGGATGGTGATATAAAAGGGGATCCGGACAGAATGTATAAAAGTATACTCTGTAACATAATCGACAGTGAAAGCAACTACGTGGACTGGCTGAGTGTGTTATTAAAGGTAAGTGCAACTTATCGTAATTATTATCTTTACTGGAATTAAAAAATTTTACTTCATTGAGATGTATCAGACAATTATTTTAATTATTGATATTTAAAAATAAGTTTTATACAAAAAAATAATAGTTTTCAAAATTATATGTAATGTAACAATATTTCCTTGTGAGATTTTATTTAATGTTAATTGTAGATGAATTGACTTACTAAATTATTTAATCAGCGTTTCCAGTAAATAAGGACGATGTTACTTAGTATAAGATATATTGAAATATAAGACACAAAAAAGTGCTATACAATTTTTTTTTTCACCTATTGTAAATCCATCAAAATTAATTCACAGTTCTAATAATTATTTTTTCTTCCAAACAAGTGATGGAATCTTTTATTCAAATGTCTTAACAGTTGGTTAAAATAAATTTGCAATTAAAAAATTTATAATTTTTAATGTCTGTAAATTTGTATATGGGTCGTTTTACATAGAATCGATCGCGGCGCTCGTCAAAATTTGGAGATAATGGGGACTTCTATTTATTCAAACAGTTCAATGATCGATTTCACAGACAAGACAGTCAAACTAATCATTTTCTATGTGTTTGAAGTCATTGATTCATAAATTGAAGTCAGTTCGATAGTATCGTATCACTTTCCTCAAAAAAAAAAAAAAAATTGAAAAATTACGAGGCTAGTCGAGTCTTATTTTTGTTTGTAGGCTTCCGTGGCTGTTGTTAATGGTTGAATGATTTTCGGGCAGGTTGCCACGTCGTCGATTTACAACTCTTGACGTTTCGAGAGATATATCGCTCTCTTCTTCAGAAGTTACTCTGAAAGTTTCAGAGTAATCTTCTTCATAAGATAAGAAACTGAGTTTCAGAGTAACTTCTGAAGAAGAGAGCGATATGTCTCTCGGAACTAGTCCATTCTTATGTTTTTAAAGTAGCTGAATTGTAATTTTAAATCGACTCGATAATACGATGTCATGTTATTATCTTATTTCTTTTTTGATTTATTTTAAAATAAACACTTCTATTCTATTAACCTTTTAAAAAAATGAAAAATCAAGACTTTTTATTAATACCACGATCAATCCTAAGAGACTCGTCAATTCTTATATTTCCGGGGTTGCCAAATCATAATTTAAAGTCGTTTCGATAATAACCATATCACGTTCTGATCCTTGGATAAAAAAAAATTAAATATTGCGATTTTTCCTTCATACTACTTAAATCTTAATTTTCTATGTTTTCGAGGTCATAGCGGTCCTTGGCTCTGTTGGTAAGGCAGTTTACTCTAAAACAAGGCCATTCAAGGGATCATGAGTTCAAATCCCATGGATATTTCGAATTTTTCAGTCCCGATTTATCAGTGACATTTGTACCCAGGAAACAAAATAAAAAAGTAATAAAACGCAAATAATGGCAAAAAATCCCATTTCTTAAAAATGACTATCTTCGAGAGTATTGAGGATCATCGTTCGTTGAATATCCGTGGCATTGCTTGTAGACAAAAACATGAAGAGACTGACATAGTGGTATGGAAGCTGATATCTTTCAATACTACTCGAGAATATCGATAATGCAGGGAATCATGGTTAAATTGTTGCATGATTTGGAAAAGTGTTTTTGGGGTTTAGATTGAAAATGTGGAGCATTACGAGGATTAAAATTTTTTTGGAGGTTAGGATCAGAACATGGCAAGATACTATTGAACCGAATTTAAATTACGATTTAGCAACCCCAAAAACATTAGAAACAACTCGTCTCAAATGATTTAATTCACGGTATGAATAAAAAGTCGTGATTTTTCAATATCTTTTGAGGTTATGATTGGAAAGTGGTACGATTCTATTGAAGTGACTTCAATTTATGACTCAGCAACTTCGAAAACATAGGAAATGACTAGTATGACTTGTATTGTTTGTGAAATTGACCACTGAACTACATTTGAATAAGAGTTCTGTGGTTTATGACTTGCTAAGCAGTTATATAAAAACTGCCATCTTGAATCTTCTGAATATAACTTAACATACAGGGCAGGAAAATCCACATGGTCATCTGCCTTTACATGAGAGCGACAAAGTAAAGAAATCCGTGCCATAGACAAGGATGGCTATAGTGAAGACGTTTCATAATCTGAATAGTCACGGCCCGTTCAGGTTAGAAGTGGGACTGACTATTCAGATTATGAAAAGTCTTCAATGTAACCATCCTTGTCTATCGCACGGATTTCTATGACTTACTTTATCGCTCTCACGTAACGGCCGATGTACCATGGGAACTTTCCGAACCTGTACATGAACAGCGATATCTAAGTCCCCATTAAGGTTATTTTGAGACGGATTTTGGAGAGAGTTTATTGGATAAATCCTAATTTTTTTTACACTTGCAGGCCGTCATATTAGATATTCGAATTCTGCCACATAACATCGCAAAGTACTTGGAAGAATTAATTTTTGTATGCCCAAAACCATTTATTTTGGCGAGAGCCGTGATCGATTTTATGTGAAACGTCCCATATATTTATAAATGTATATATTATCAATTTCAGTATATGAAGGCGATACAAGCGACTATAGGTACATCACAGCCCATCGTCAGTGAAGCGGAACTAAACACAATTTTTTATAAAATACCCGAATTATACAATTTACACGCCAACTTCTTAGAGGCATTAAAGAGGCATTCTCAGAAATGGGATAACAAAATCGGGGAGAGCTTTAAAATAATGGTAATACCTCGATTTGTCTCTGAATCCTTCACAATTTTATTCTATTATACTTTTAGGCGTCCAACTTATCACTATACGGAGCTTTTTTAAGCAATTATGGTCAAGCGTTAGATACGGTGCACAAGTGTAGCGCGGCTAATTCCCAGTTTAATCACATAACCAAGAATATTACATGCAAACAGCTTTCGGGTCAGCCAACTAGCCTAGAGGATCTCTTGCACAAGCCCGTCGCGAGGGTGCAGAAAAACGCACTAGTTCTACACGATCTTCTCAAGTGTGTTCCTCAGTCACATCCTGATCACCATAGTTTAACGGAAGCTCTGAATTTGACGCAGAATTTCCTCGATCAGTTTAATATGATACAAACGAAATCGCTATTTCCGGTGAGTACCTGCGGAGAAAAATTTTTACATATAACACATAACCTAACCTATAATTTTAGGCCAGCGACAGAGCGCAACGAAGGTTAGTAAAGAACTCGTTTATCGTGGAGTATGTGGATGGTCACAGAAAGTTAAGACACTTGTTTCTGTTCAATGACGTAATAGCCTGTGCGAAATACAAGGTACTATTCTAAAATATTTGAAGTATAAAGTAAAAACTAAATATTTTTTTTTAGTCATCGGGGCGAAATGAAAAGTATACGTTTGAACTAAAATGGTTCATTCCTGTTGAAGACATATTAATTTTGGAAGAAACAACTGCTAATCTTCACGAAGTCGCTCCATTGAACATTGTCGCTTTAAAATCTCAAGCTTCTAACGTACGAGACCAGTTGAGGCAGGACGAAAAAGCGCATGAAGATAAGGTTAGTTTAGAATTAAAAAAAAAACAAAAGTTTTTTTGGAATCTGATTAGTTTTTTAATTTCAAGGCTTTGATATTGGTGGAAACTTTATTATAGCAACAGTAACGCAACATAATTTCAATGTGGATTTTAACTTTAACATTTCGAGTTCAAGAAATTATCTTCTTTTACCTTATGGGTGCTATACTGAAAATGTAAGGGTGAAAATAGTGTTTCTGTAGCTTTCTAATAATACGAGGCCTGTCCCAAAAGTATCCGACCTCCCTTCAAATCTTTGCACCTAAGAATTTTAATGCCCTCTGAACTTCCTAGGTGCCACAGTTCTAATCGGGACAGCTTAGTTCTCGTGCAGTGCGTGTTTGTTTACAAAGAGTTTTTTACGTTTGTCGCATTTTGCTACTGTAAAAAATGACGGAAAGATCGGAGTAACGAATTTGCATTAAATTTTGCTTTAAACTCGAAAAGAGCTGTGCGGAGACCATCGAAATGAAGAAGACGGCATTTGAGGACGATACTAACCCAGGCTCTGGGCGGTCTACGACGACAAAAGCATCGGATAATCGGACATGTGCGACTTGCGATCAATGAAGATCGTCGATTGGCTGTGCGGGAACTGAAATGTGATCTTGGGATACCAAAAACTAGTGTTTGGAATATTTTAATTGAAAATTTGCATTCTGAAATTGCTAACGGTGGAGTAGAAAACCCTTCGCCTTGAAATCGCTCAGAACAATTTGGAAATAGTCAATAATGATAAAAATTTGCTTAAAAAATTTATAACCGGTGATGAATCGTGGGTTTATGGTTACAATCCCGAAACAAATGACAGTCTTCACAGTGAAAACTGTCGTCGGAGCTACGACCGAAAAAAGCGCGCCAAAGTCGGAGCAATATCAAGTCGTTGCTGATTGTTTTTTTTTATTACGAGGGTATTGTGCACCACGAATATGCTCCTAAACATCAGACAATCAACAAAGAATATTATCTCGAAGTTATGAAAAGATTGAGTGACGCAATTAGAATAAAACGGCATCAACTTTGGTCAAGCGGTGAACCTCGTGCAGCAATATTCGTCAGCCTTCGTACAGTCCTGACGTAGTTCCTTGCAACTTTTGGCTGTTCCCAAAATTAAATGCCGCTCAAAGGATACCGATTTGCCGACAAAAAAACAGTCAGAACTAATAGGACGAACGCTCTAAACGCGATACCCAAAAACGAGTTCCAGGACTGCTTCCAAAAGTGGAAAGGCCGTTGGGAATGTATTCTTCAATCAAATGGGGACTACTTCGAAAGATGCCACCAGCCCGATGACACAAATATGAAGGAAGGTCAGATACTTTTGGGACAGACCTCGTATATATGTGCTAGAAAAATTTTAATGTTTTGGGTTTAGGGGTAACATCGCTGTAAAATACTAAAATAAAGCGTTTATTCATAAATAGTACAAAATGGCGCCAAATTTGAGGTGCTCTGCGGCACACAGTATAACTGATGAATATGGAAAAAAAACATAAAATTTTTGAGACTTTCTTGCATCTAATGCTGTTAGGTATACGTAGAATGGAAGGAGGATATATATGAGAGTTGGCTAGGGGCCCATGGTTTTGTGTCGTTCGCAACGCTGAAATTAGTGCCTAGGTAATTTGGTAGAACTTTTTATTAACAACAGTATATTTAACACCCAGTATAACGATACAGTAACAATAATAGTAGTAGGTAACATACAGATATCTGTAATACTGACCATATCGTACGTCACACCTACTGGCCAGGTACTTGTCCCTGGTTATATAACTGCAAGTGGTCAAAGTCGACGTTCGATCACCTCTCTAACGGGAATTCTTTAAAACCTGGGCCATCTTTGGAATGTTGACTCTTGGGAATCTGTCGCTCTCCTCAAACGTAATGGTTTGTCAAGGTTGGCTGGAAATAGGAGTGATTATTGAAGTTTCTTGTGCAGGTACGACTTCTCGATCTTCTCCAAAATCACCCAGGAACGTATTCTGGCCCTGAAATGTCTCGGTCGTTGAAGCGGTTTTCGGCTCCGCCGCATGGTTGAACATTTGAATTGGAACCCAGGGCTTGCTTGTAGGCTTCATATGCCAATATAAAACTTCATTTCTTCTATCTGTTATAGTTTTCAAAATCTAACATAGGAACGCTTAAAAAAAACTCAAGATTTTGGACCTAAACACAATCTCTCTGTATAGTGTCTTTATTAGTTCGAATTTACACCAATACAGTTCGGCTAGCATAAATTTGATAATATACGTTTGTTTTAGAACCGATCAAAGTTGTCTAGAGGCTCTGACAAATATAGAAAAAGACTGATAGAACTAGAGAGTCAATTAGTACTTGTATCGCCGAATTTAGTTTATAGAATAAAGAACAAAGCCACAGGTAGGACGTATATGTTCTTCCTATCGTCCGACTTTGAGAGAACTCAGTGGATCGAGGCAATTCTGACCTTGCAAAAAACCGAAAGGACTGGCAAATTGCCAACACCTCCATTTAACATGCTGGAATTGCAGACGTGGATAACCGCCTGCAGGCAATTTTTGAAGACTAATATGGGTTCTTACCTTTTACGGAGCGGCAATGATGAAAGTTTACTTGTGGGAGATCTACATGTGCACATATTTGATTTATGTGGTTTGGAGTTCCCTTGTGGTGAGTATTATCGATGTGTTCTCTCTCTAAAGCTCTTCAGGAATTGCAATGTATGTCACTTTTTAATTCAAAATCCGTTTTTGTTCTTTCTTAATACAGTAACATATTTAAAAAAAATATATGTGTAAAATGAGGCTTTTTATAGCTTTGGTTATTTTTAGATCTATTTGTGTGCATTGAAGTGGACTTTTATGGTCATTTCTTCCAAAAAGCCAAGACAAAAATAATTTGTAATTCGAGCAATCCGCAGTGGAACGAAAATTTCGTTATCGATTTAGAAGGGTGCGAAAATCTCCGGGTGTTAGTGTACAGGGATAACGCAACGTCGGCTACATTATTCGGAAAGCATACTCAGAAATTAAGCAGGAAGTGGCTAAGTCAACAAATGGTAGAGAAGAACCTCTCGATCAATGGTTGTACATTGAGGATGGGTTTAAAATACATTCCATGTGAAGTTAGCTTACGTAGAGTGCCTACAGGAAAAATAGGTGCCTTATTCGGTGAAAAAATACAAGCCGTCTGCAAGTAAGTGGAGTTTGCTTATATTTTTTTAAATTTCAATTCTGATTGTGGATTTTTAGACGGCAGAAGAGAAATGTACCGTTTATTGTGACGGCATGTATTCGTGAAGTAGAAAGGAGGGGAATGTCTGAAGTGGGCATATACCGTGTCTCTGGTTCCGCCCTTGATATCTCTAAGCTTAAAAAGTCCTTTGAAACAAGTAAGTAGATATTATTTACCTGTCGCTTTATTATACGGAATATTTCAGGTAAATGCCAAAGTTAATATTTTTATAAAGAATTTTGCCGACATTTATGTTTTAATTCTAAACAAAAATGTACTTGTCAGTTTGCCAAACCTTTTAGTTTCCGAGAAAAGGGTCGTAAATTTTAGGTGGCAATAGGGTCTATTCTGTAAGCGGCTGGGTTAAATTTGATGGATGGTTAAAATTCTGGATTTTAATGTTTTCCTCTATTCTGTAAAGTTCTTTTTAACAAACTAGTTAACAGTTAAAATTATAGCGTGTCCATTAAAGCGATCATGGTTATTCGGAAATTGTAGTTCAAATGCACTCAAACAATTTCACGAAGAAGACAAAGTATTGATATTTAACCTAACTTTTTAAAAATAGATCGTTTACCTTACCTACCAATTTACCATTTTTGTGAATTGTAAAATAATAATATGTCGGAATGGAAGAAAAACATTCGTGCCTCAAGAATGTCAAAAATTCAAAAAGTATCGAATAGAAATTCGGATTATCTAACCTCATTTTGATAATTATATGAATTTTTCAAAGTAAAGTTACATTTGTCTATTATTCTCGTCAATTTCAAGAAGTACCATGTGAATAAATCCATTGAATGCTATTTATCTCTTCAGATTTCAATTTATAAAAAAAAAACTAGTTTAACGGCACCAATTTAGGAACCTTTAAAATGAACTTTTTAACGTCTAAACTTAACAGAAATGGTTAAAATTTAACCCAAAAAATGTCATGTAGAATACCATTTCACTGGCTGTATTTAACAACTATTAAAAATAACTATACAGGCTGTTACAAATTCCCTTCTCACTACAGGGATCTCGAAATAAGAGATACAAACTAGCTTAAATGGGGGCGAAGTTGCGTAATCAGGAGACCAACATTATGCCTCTAAAAAATCAAAGCTAACATGATTAGTTTTCGAAATATTTGAAAAAAAAATGACATTTTGGAAATCCGTTTTTGTTTCATTTCAACCTTGTTTGAGGTGACATTGAAAAAAGACGAACACTTTCTCATGTCCACTTTTTTCCCTCTATCGAATGGCATAATCAATTTTTATATGTAACGTTTCGTCTCTCCAGGACCATCATCGACCTAATTTTTTTAAATACGACCCTAGAAATTTTATTACATTTTTTTGCAAGCCTTCATGACCCCCAATACTGTACTGCCTCAGTCCGAATCAGATTCAGACGTTTTGTGTCTAAAAATTCATCTTCAGTGTATTCATTCCAAATTTATCTAAACTTTTTATTTCGATTTCTTTGTTTATTGAATTATCTTACACTGTAAGTGTCCTTAGACCCTGTGAAATCTATCTAGTTATTTAAACTATTTCCACCCAGGCCAGTATGATATATGACATACGCTTTATAGGTTATATCACCACACATCAACACATATTTGATATTTGTCGTCATTTCTAAGAAATACCGATGTATTGCTCTAAACGATTGAGGCAACTGGTCAGAAGTCCTCGTCCTCTAATTTTTTAGTGGTGTTTTATTTTGAGTCGCAATTATTGTTAGTTCGAAATCCTAACCTCAAAGAAGTCGCTCTAAAAACACACGTGATGTATAACGTAATAACTGATTATTAATTGCTCTTGGAGATATTGGCACAATTTGTTTTTACTTTCTATACATTCTATATCTAATAATGAAAATTGCATAATTATCATCGATTTTCTTAATTTCAGATTCTTATGAAGCTGAACAGTTACTGAAAGAAGTAGATATACATTCTGTTACGGGTATTCTAAAATTATACTTAAGAGAACTACCAGAAGCCTTATTTACGGACCAGCTGTACCCAGAATTGTTGGAGGCGTTTAATCAGAGTAATGGAAATTTGATTCGTCGAACCGAGTTACTTAAATGTTGTTTCGCCAAGCTTCCGCAGCAGAACAGTGAAACGATCAAGTGCATACTGGATCACTTAATAAAGTAAGTATTTTATCAGTGCAAATAAAAAACGATAGCGATTTTCGAAAACCGCAGTTTTAGTTTTACGGTAAAATGTAATAAATTTAATGTCACTTGATTTTGGTATCTACGATGGGGACCCAAAGTAACCGGACGAAATTTGTCACTTGCGCCACTCTTCTGACTTCGTAAAGCATGTATATCTGTAGGTGTTTAACGACACTTTTTACACCACTGTAACCGTACAACGCAAGGAGGAAGCGCTCTCCAGCTTTAGCAATGCTTTCTGAGTCAACATTTGGGTTTTTAAATACCCGGACGAGTTCTAGCTTGGCACATTTTATTTTCCTTTGATTGAAGAGTACCGATGTTGTATCACAGCCACTGAAGGAGTGCAAAAATAGGATGTTATCTGCGGTTGTTTTATCTATAATACTTTCTGTTGAATATATTCGTTGCAAATCGTTCCTTTGTACGCGGAAACGCAAATGGCTCCATCTGTCGTGCTGACTTCCAACTGTGCAATTCAAATGGCTACAGGAGGAAGCGACCTGCTGTACTGTAGGTACTTGTTGCACGAATGCCACCCACAGAGGGCGTAACACAATGTTTTAATTGTCAGTGTTGCGAGAAACAATGCTCCGAGGGCTATATGCAACTACCAGCATTGAATTATACTCGCAGCACCTAGTGCAACAGCTAGGGTTGTTCGTCAGTTTAACCCACCAGGCACAGACCAGTTCAGGACTTATTAGTCCTCATCAGTGTGTCATATGTGAGACAACCGACAAACGATCCAGCTGTTTTTCGTCGTATCATCACGACAAGGAAATACATTGTACGTGCCATTTGCGCTCCTGCGTGATGTTCGGTTATTTTTGGGTGTTCCTCGTACTCTTGGTGCCAACAGAAATGACACGCTAACATCGGGAAGAAATAACTTGTTGACTGAAATGTGATGTAATTGATATCTCTATTTTACCTAATTCGGAACTTAAATATTTCTTATAGGGTTTACAAACACGAGAGTGAAAATAAAATGTCCCTGCACAATTTGGCCACAGTGTTTGGGCCGACCTTACTTCGTCCTGGGACAAAAGCGGACAGCGGGAAGCAGAAAGATAGTTTAGCGACGGGGACCGTCGACGTAATGGCGCAAGCCGGTATATTATATTGTTATTTACAAGATCTTCTAAATTCCTCGCTAAGCATATTCAGATGAAGCAAATATTTAGCGGTATAAAAATAAGTAAGCCAAATCTATTTTATATATAATTTGTATACAAATGTGTGACTGTAATTATAATTTTATTTTATATGTATAATATATAACCTAGAACAAAGTTCAAACCATAAATGCAAAATTTCTTTTGCAAAAAGTTATTCGTATGTTATACTCTAGTATTAGGAATTATTCGCATATTGTTTTATTATACGATACAGCGTTTTGTAAGGTTTGCAATTTGGTTTTTTAATAACAATGATTTGTTTTCTAGTCATTTGAAAATTTTGATTGAACGATTCACATTTTCAAAATTGTTTACGTTTAACGGTAACCTTTGAAGAAATATCTGATTTGTATGTACCATAAAAAAGGCGACAGCTACAAGGGAACTTCAGGCAGGGCTAACGGTTTTGCTGTTGGCACTGTACGATTCATGATATGATGAGCGAATAGTTTGTCACTAGGTTCGAATATGTGTTAGGGTGGAAAAATTATTATTTGTTGAATATCCCCAAGAAAACTCTTCTCGGAAGGTTTTAAAAATTTTATGTAAGGTGTTGGTCTGGGATCTCAATGACTTTTTTCAGGAATTTTTTTTTTCAGTAAAATTTATTTTTAAATCAGTCTTTTTACACATAAATTACAAATTTGTTCTTGTTTTTTGTCTTTTCATTTCTATCGTTTTTTTTGTTTCTTTTCTTTCTTTTTTTGTTTCTTTTCTTTCGTTTTTTCGTTTCTTTTTCTTTTCTTTTCAATTTTTTTTGTCTTTTTTTTTCATGGTAAATCTCTTTGGTACGTCCGCCTAGACGCAGCCCTGTTAGGCCAACCAATAGAGTGAAAAAGACGCTGTTTTTACACTTATATAATTCAGCAATTTTCATGTATTTCCTTTTGAAAAATACTTAGTAAATGAAAACCCAAGTGGTTTCCCCACCAAAGTTGTGAACAATTTTTTTTTAAACAATATAAACTACAAAAAATGACATTTTTTGTTTTTTTTTATAATATCTCGAAAAATAATTATGGAATCGTCTTACTCTCAATAGGACTTTTGTAAAGAATAAAAAATCCTATAAAATGGGTTTTTGTGCGACCCGTTCGGTTCATTTTTTACAGAGAAGTTCCGGAAAAACCTTTTTTCAAAAATTCACAACTCCATCAAATGCGGGGTCCGCACAAAATATATGGAAAATGGTCTTTCGGTAGATCTTGCTGAAATTTTGCAGAGGTAGGTTTCAGTTTGCTGGACAAAAGTTTCAATGACACCAAAATCAAAAAACCTCACCTATGGCCACTGTGCGGCTTGAAATATATAAAAAAATGTAGTTCAAGGTCATTTCAAGGTCATTTGAAGGTCAAGTAGAGAAATAAACGTCGAAAAAATCTGGAAAAATTCATAACATGTTTCCGAGGTTCCTAATCACGAAACCGTAGTTCGTTTTACCCCTCAACGACTCCCAAGGGTCATTTAAGGTCATGCCAAGGTCATTTTGTAGGCCAAGTAGTGAACTGATCATCAAAAAAATCTGGAAAAATTCACAAATATGTTTCCGAGGTCACCATATTGGATCCGCCATCTTGGATTTCGAAACTATGAAAATCTAACTTCATATTCGCGATCAGAGACCTTGAAAACCCCCGAGTAAAAAAATTCAGACAAAAATGTGCTGTAGAATCATGTATGACTCAAAGGGTTAACTGACCTACTCATCGTAATCAGCGACCCCAAAAACCCTATAAGAACCAGACCGCTTTGGGTGTTTCATTGTGGATCAAATGTTGACCTGTGTTTAGCAAGATTCAACGAAATACCTTTTTTCCTATATTTCAAGCCTTGAGTGAGGTTTTTTTGATCCTGGTGTCATTGAGACTTTTGTTCAGCAAGATTTACTGAAAGACCATTTTCCATATATTTTGTGCGGGGTCCTTTAAAGCTGGAAAAACAATCTTGCGGAAAATGGCAGATAATATGTAGTTTAATTGTGCGCAAGATGGTATCTGTCCGATGCATAGTTTTTGCACAATTGCATTATAAACAAATTAAGGTCTTTTTTGCACAGCGTGGCGATTTATCAAAAATGGTCTGATTTGAATTCTGAAAACGGCATCTGAAAGTAGACGGCAAAATCTCCAATTTGTATATCTCGGATTTTTGCCTGGGTGATAGGAAATATGCTAAAAATTCCCTTGAAAGTCGCCCGAAACGATCGAAAGTAAGCTGCAACCAGAGTCCTCCGCTGGTTGCTTCCCCCACTACCACGTGGAGTGTGCGCACTTTCACAACAGTAGAACTGTTTATGGAGCGTTATCTTGCGACTTTTCTACACGAAATTTCACACTAAACTATTCCAAAACTTAAACTGAAATGACCTTGACACGATAGGCGAGCAAACACTGAATCCCTCCTTTGCACCACTACTCTTGTCACATTTTTCCAACCTAAACTTTTAGAAAATCTATTTTTTAAAAAAAGATCCCAGACTAACGCCTTAATAAACTCTTCATATCAAAACCTTCCCAAATAAATCAAATATTTTAAGGCATTTGCTTTTGTTTTTACCGTTTTTAATAGGTAGTACAGATTAAATAATAGTACATCTTGGGACATGTATTAATGTTAAAATAATAGGTACCCACAGACGAAGCGATATTTCCAATGAAATGGTACAGCGTTGGTCACATCTGTTACAGGCATACTACAGACCCGGTCTGTGATATACCTGGTTCGTTAAGGGGTTATATCACTGGAGCCCGAAAAAAAAGTTTTTTTCAAGAATTTTTTTCCATAATTCTTTTATAACAATCATGAACAACCATACACCAATCGATTAAGCAAAAAAATCGAATTTTCGCCAAAAATTCGACCGATTGTTTATAAAAAAAATCCAATTTGGTGAGGTACGTAAGCATCTCAGGATAACTGATCGTGAGCATACACAACTCTGAATTCAAATGATAAATTGTAAAAATCGTGTGTACTTCACTAGATAATCACACGATGAAGTTACAGTTCAATTTTCAAGTGGATCGGATGAAAACTCTGAGTTCTGCTGCTCTCCGATTTCAAAAACATGGTTTCGGGAAAACTTTTGGAAATCATAATAATATGGACCATGTAGATTTTCCAGCCGTGTATAATAACCTTTTTTTTTGCTTGTGATGACGTCTATAGTTCACCTTTGAAATATTTTCTCGATGATCGGTATAGGTGTTTTTAAACATGAAATTCAAAAATGCTGCATCGACGATAGAAGTGAAATCTGCTACTTTTACGCTTCGGAATTGCTTCTGAAAAATTAATTTTACGGATACTTCTGAGTCTTGTTCATGCAAAAAAGTTTTTGATTATGAATCTAGGAATGTTTTAGCGTATTTTAAGCCAATAAAAAAATGAAAAAAAAAAAAATTTTTCAGCGATATAACCTCTTAAGGAACAAGATCTCTTTCTTATTTACTGATATATAAAGTCTTTGTCGATTTTCACGGAATATTTTAGACCAGTGGTTCCCGAACTTTTTGAAGTTGCAACCCATTCTCTGTCCTACAGTACTTATGAACAATTAAAATTTTAGTGCTTATTTCTCTTTTTTTATTTATCATTTTTTTAAATATATGTAATAAATTTATGATAATATATATTGTAAAACCTTTAGCAACCTCACACTTTAGGAACCGTTTTAACTTAAAATACTCCTACAGCGAGGTGTATCCAAATTCAAAAGATTTGACTATTGATTAATTTGTGTGTTGGCCGATCATATCTCTCCATTTGTGGGTATCTATTAGAATCTATAATCTTTTAAAAGCGCCTGCTATTACTTACATCTGACTTTGATAAATCTGTGTGAATTTAAAAATTAGAGACATGTCCTTTGTTATCTACCTTTATTTCATTAGTGAACATTCCCAAATGAGAAATTTCTAATTGCTCGCCCCTTACGGGATGTTTACAAACTTGGAAAGGATATTTGAAGAGTACATAAATTAAAATTAGGTCGCAAAAATTCGATAGGTAGAAATATTTTTTGCAATTATGTACTTATATTTTAAATATTTACTTGCCACGATAATATGGAGAAACATTTTTGGAACCACTGATTCCAGGAATAATTCCGGCAGTATTTGCAATAAATGTTCTATAGTCCAGCTTTGGCTATCGAGGAAATAAAATGTCCCATTGCTAGTGAAATAAGCTTCATTACAGGTACTTGTTGCACTACAATTAAAAACATAGCTGGTACCGGTGCATGCCGATTTGGAAATTGCTGTACATTTTCATCAGCAACTCCATATATTACAACCATGTTTAGTTAATGATGGGACATTTTAATATATTAATTCGCACTTACTAACACGCACAACTGTCTTTTCACAAAAACTAAAACCTAAGAAACAGTTAGAAAAAAATTTGCCTCTTTTTATGTAGTATGTAAGTTGGGAACGATTTCAGCGGTTCTAAATAAATTTTAACGATTTTGACTTGTCAAATTGTTGAAAATGCTTATTCTTAATACATTATACTTACCATTCAAAGATCCTATCCAAATTTCTAAACACTCTGTCTAGTGTCTCATTTGGTATTAAATATGGCAAATTTGATTGGAATTTACTCATAAATACTCAAGTGCTAAAAAGAGATATTGAAATATATTTAGTAAAACATTTCTGAGATGTGATTATGTGATTAATCAGTCAACTTGTGGATGAGTTTAAAGTCCGTGAGTAAATTGTACATGATGGCAAAAATCGGGAGCTGAGTCAGAATAATGGGCAATGAGGAATAGTATATCGTTGTTGAAGAAACAGTACCGCCTAAGTACAATAATATCAACTTTTCAGGAGACCAAAAACTGCTTCGTAACTGTGATTAATGAAAACCTGATCTAATTTTGGATTTTTTGTATCAAAATAACCAACAAATTATTACTTCAATTGCAAACTCTTCAAAAATACGGGTTTTTATTGTTTTCTGTTACTTAGGCGGTATTAGTTGATTAAAAATGAATGCAACTGTGTTATAGGCGGTTTTTATGTTTATTTGAAATAAGAACAATTAAGGGGTAGGTGCAATTAACAACGTACACACTTAAACAATAAATGCTCAAACTAGATAAATCAAAGTCAACATCAGCAGTATTGTCAACGAATTTTAAATAGGCGGTATTTTTAAAATGGGTGGAAACCCAACACTGCTGATTAAAAGTCTAATTGAACGGTATTAGACAATGGAGATGCGCGCTATCTAGGTGTTTTCTGGGAAACCTGAATTTAGGAAAAATGTCACTTGGGCGGCATTGTTAACGACGATATTAACTTTTGACGATTCATTCAGTTCGTCTAATCACTGAAAGAAATTAATAGAAGTTCATATTTTAACACCTGAAATAGAGTAAAATGGTCTTTCAACGTGTGCCCTAACAACTCAATGTTTAGACATTTGTTATAAATTTCATGCAATTTTTAAATAAAGTTTTCCAAATTCACCTCAACTATACAAATAAATATTGAAAGGAAACAAATGGTTAAGAACCGCTGATCTAGTTCCATTGCTGTATTTTAATTATAAATGCTAAAGAAATGCTTGTTTTTTCCCACGTCTGTTTTTTTTCATATTGTGGTAAAACAAAGTACAAACTTGAAAAGTACGATTTGCTCACGGACTAGTACAATCAGTCTTATAATTTGTATACTTATATTGTATATGTATTGTATACTTTCAGTAAAAATAGTAAAAGAAAAAAGCACTCTACTCCAAAAACACTTGGAAAAATGTATTTAGAAAATTTTGGGCTACACCTTTACAGCTTTTGGTGTTAAAAATAGATTTTTTTTTTTTGTTAATGAAAGATCATGCAATCTATTCTGTTAAGTTTTTTTTCTATTTTAAAAACATGAAGTGTATGCATATAGAGACAGTAATAGAACTTTTCACACCATAAAAATTACCGAGGAAGAATTAACTACTTTCTACAAATGACGTTAATCCGAGTATAGATCGATTAACAAGAAAGATCAATTTGTTAACGCCTCCTTTACAAAATGATTGCTAAATGGAAGCATGTCAATTGGTATATTAATACCGATGTATCGGTGCAATCCTACCAGCAACTACAAAATTGTGATATCAAGTTCATGTGCTTTTTGATACTTAGGTTTAAAGCGAACTTTTTAAAAAAATACCTGGTTTTTAAATAAGACTATATTTATGATATTAAAGTGTCAAGAATATGGAATTAGATATAATTGGGAACATTCCTAAAATATTTGGTGATACGTCAGATTTTCTCAAACTTACGTACAACAATACTTTTAATTGCAGGTTTTCAAAATCAGATTAATGAGTACTTAACAAGTACTCATGCTGCCTTAGTAAAACGTTTTTAGTTGAATCACTGCCCCCAGTAGAAATGCTTTTATTTAAAATTGAGAAAGGCATTATCAACTTTACTATACCGATCATTTATTAAGAAATGTTCGGAGTTTTGTGAAAATAAATTCGTAATTTTAACGAGCAAATTTTTTATCGCAATGTTTATTATTTATCGATTTAAGCAAAATACGGAAATACAATACATTTTGTATTGGAACATTGATATTCTTTGAGTAGGCGATCAATCATTCAGCACCAAACATAAAAGCACACGAGTTGTATTTAAGTAAAAAAAAGTGCATATATCATTTATAAAACTCTCCGACTATATTCAGTCCAATAAATGGATGGATTTGTTACTTTTCCCAATTAATACAAAGGACCCCGCAACTGTCTTTACGGAAAACCGGTCCCGATCGAATGGTACGAAACTTTGCCGAATGATAGTCCTCAATGTGTCGATTAAAAAAGTCCATGGGACCTAGGTCAGAAAAACTACTGTTCTGAAGTTACAGCCTTTTGAAGTTATCGAATCCATGTACTCGATGACCATCAAGTCCAATGATTTACGGGCGAGTAAAAGCAAATAATATTTATAAAGTGACCAAGCTGGCTGTTTCTTGATGTATTTTCGTGTGCTGAATGCGAATCCATGGTCAAAATAGCTGTATCATCCTTCAGTCTTCAGAAAATCGGTGAAGCACCTACTGAAGAACAGCGATAGCGACACATACTGTTTGAGTGACATCTTAGTTTTTAGAAAATAACTGAAGCACCTTCAGAAAACTTGACTTGATGGATTCGATAACTTCAGAAGGCTGTAGTTTCAAAACAGTAGTTTTTCAGACCTAGGTCCTATGGACTTTTCTGATCGACACATTGAGGACTATCATTCGACAAAGTTTCGTACCATTTGACCGGGATAGTTGCGGGGTCTTTTATCTAAATAAAGAAATTGTTTTGCTAGGTTTGCTACATTCATTATACATGTTAAAGCAATCAATATTATGACCACACAAAGCGCTATGGCAGTGCTTTGTATTGAAAATAGCTACTGTTGCTTTGAAAGAGCAGAACCACATAAAATGCATACAATGTGTAACATAACATATATTGCACAAAAGTTGAGTTGTGAAATAAGTATGTGGTTCAAATTTTAGTACTTATTTCTTGGACACTCTGTATGTAGGAAACCAACATAGCTACGCACAGCCTACCATGTGACCCTAACGTTTTGATGGATAATACAGGGTGTCCCGAAATTAATGCAACAAAATTTGGTCATAGATGCTTTTTTGTGGGTCACTTTGTCTTTGGAATCAAAAAAATTTGAATTTCTTAAAAATTATTAATTAGCTAGAAAGCCATTGAATTTAGAAACTTTTTTGTCTCGATATTTTTTTTGTAAAACACAATGTTTTTGACGAAACTGGCAAATCACGACATACATTTGATCACATTTTACGAAAAAAGTGTCAAGGGACATAAAAGCTTCTAAATTTAATGGCTTTCTAATGGACTGATAATTTTTAAGAAATGCGATCAAATTTTTATGGCTCTAAAGACAAGGGGGTCCAAGTAAAATTGTCTTAAAGGGGTTCTCCTCCAAAAAGCTTAGCACCATCAGATTCCACATGTCATAAAACCCCGAGGTACCAAATTTAGTAATTCTCGTACAACAGGATTCTGAGATATAAAAAAAGATTATTCTTAGGGGCGGATTTCAGGGGGCTCTAACTCTGAAAGAGGGGGCCACTTGGCAAAAATAAAAAATACTGGTACCCTAAATTTGTTTTAAGAATCTGTGACAAAATTTTGTTGCATTAATTCCGGGACACCCTGTATAAAAAATAGCCAATAAAATTTTATTTCATGTATCTACCACCAAGAACATAAATATCGTACACATGCTGTGTGGCCAAGCCCAATCAAAACGCAACGCTCCGTGTAGCTATATCGTAATTCACTACTTTTTAATGCAAAAAGAACCAGTTTGTTGAGTGGTGAAATAAAACAAGAACAAAAATTTTTAGTTAATAAATAAGTGCAAAGAATCTCTGATATAACACGAGAAAAGGTGAAATTTAGAAATGTCTATATTTATTTGGAATTTTTTCCTTTTTATTCAAACTTCCTTATTTTAAATATGTTTAAAATTTGGAAAGCCGTCTTGTTAAAATATATTCTACATTTTGAAGATTACAATAGAGTGTAGGATTTTTGAGCATAGGTGTAGTCTTCGTTTCAATTTTCGCTTAGCAACCTTTTTTTTTTGGTGTTTTAATGATACCCTTCTTCTATACCTTGGTGGTGCCGCAAAAATCCTACACTCTATTATGTATAATTAATCTAAGATAATTTTATTCTGTACCAGATCATGTGAAAATAAGAAATCTTGAATTTCCTTATATACGCGTACATAATAATTGCAATGTAAACCAATAGTCAGTCTTAGACGAAACATAATGTAGAACAAAATCTAGTCGGTTCTACTCTTACGTGTGTATTTTCTCTTATTAAAAAATGTTTTAAAGACAATTGAAGTCCTAAATTTCTTTTTCACACACAAATATTTGATGAAACATGTTTAATTTGATGTAATTGATCTGCAAATTTCAAATATCAATATCTGTTTTAGTGCTATCGACTCTATTTTGTTCGATATTATGTTACCTATCAAGTTTAACACAAAAACTTGCCGACTTATGAATCCTGTTTTAAGTACTTGTATCAGAAGAAATGTATATTATTTCACACATTATACCTACGCATATAAATAAGTTATAATTTATTTATAGTGGTGCATAACTTTTCAAGTATTTATCTTAAATTTTTGTCAGTATTTTATTTAATATTGACTGGTCTAGTGCATTTTCTCAATTTTTTATGTTTATTTTGATACCAAATATATAATATTATGAAAAACAGTAAACGATGTCTTTTATTTCACATAATTATACAGGATGGAGAAAGAAATTAATGTCGTAGAGGATTTTGAAAACCATCACAGGAGATTAAATTACAAAGAGGTTGTGGAATTTGAAATCTTTAGGATCAAATTAATTGAATTATTAAGAAAACAGCTTTCAAAATATTTCTCCTCGTAACTTTAAACAATAAAACGATTTATCAATGATTTATTTATTAATTTTTTCTAAGGTAACGTTTTGATGCAAATATTTTGTTACTTTATCCAAATAATTCACTTATGAAGATGACTTGGGTTACTGTCATCATAACATATTAATTTTTGGTTGGAAACAAGAAATTAAAATGTCGTGGTAGTGGTCACTTTAAAGTAGCCGACAGTCATCTTCATAAATGCAATATTGTGACAGAAAAAGACAGCAAACTAAGGAACTGTGGATTTAATGCGTTCAGAACCCATGCTGGTATTTAAAGTATGTTTTTTTTGTTTATTGTGCTATGGCCTATACAGGGTGTGCCATTTAACACTCCCACTGCCAATATCTCCGAAATGAAGAATTTATTTTAGTTCCGGAAACTGGGGTATCGCCACGCCTTCTATACAGAAAGATTTGAAATAACAGTTCTAACTGCAATTTGAAGCTATAACAGGGATCTAACAACCCCAGTTTCCGGAACTAAAATAAATTTCTTCATTTCGGAGATATTGGCAGCAGGAGTGTTAAATGGCACCCCCTGTATACATGGTTGCCACCAGTTACAACCTTTCAGACTGAGTTTTCATAGCTAAGCTTTTGCAGTCACAACTAGCAATGCTCACAGTGAATAATGGCCAAACACCTGGAGGCATTGGATACGACCGATTACAAAAGCCACTACAGAACGACTTGAAGGAACATCATTGTCCAAGGTGCAGTTCTGTCTGTAACAGTTTTGAGAACTGACTAAGAACCAAAATGATCAGGGCGGGTCTAGGGGTTCTGATAGCGGATTCGCCCTCACAGAGCTTAGCCCGAGAACAACGACAGTTCAAAGATGCAATGTATGTCTTTAACAGGCGGCAATCAGATATAACTCAAAAAACCATTGTACTTTAAAAATACCAGAACGCATTCTGATAACTACAGTGATATAAGAGTGTCATGAATATAAACATTGAAAGTGTCTTCAATTCAATGGTAACCTGACAAAGTAAGTAACAGACTTGATCGAATCTGTATTTTTTCTATACTTATCTTCTGAAAGGTAAAAGATACCATTAAACTTTTTTAGTGGTAAGGTTGTTCAGAAAACACTCGTATGTAAAAAAAGTATTTTTGAAATTGAGAAAAATCATAGCTCCTATGGTGGTAAACCTACCAAGACGGAATTTTAAGTTAAATAATTACTGTGTTGTGAACTGCTTTCAACTAAATTTATAATTTGCGAAGACAGTAAAAATCGATTTATTGTATATCATCAAACAATTTCTAGTTTTAGTCTTTATCAAACTTACTTTAGAAAACCGGTAATTTCATGATAAAACACATCTAATTCTGCGGTGATATATTCTGGCAATGTGTCATGATTTTGTAATAGCCTAATAGTAATAAATTAGAACTATTTTGTCAACTGGTGCGTTGCAGGCTGTTTTAAATTATCGTACAAATTGGTATGTATAATCTTCCCGATCTCAATTGAAGACCAAAGAGCTAGGATAAGGTTCGGTTGCTAGGCAGTAATTCGGATTGAAATATTTGAACACTTGTTCCCATATTTATTTAGCCATACCCACATACAAGTCTGGTTGAACTAAACATGGTGGTAGAAATGTATTCACCCAGTTGAATGCGCGTGCGAGCAAACGGCGCACAAACACAGCCGCACTGGGCGACCGGCCATAAATTTCAGTTATTAACAAGTTGTCTTGCAGTGCAGTTCAGCAATGGGGAATTATTTTATTGTTGATTATTTTTATTTAATAACTTTTCTAACCTAAACTAACAACCTTCCCTGGCAAGGATATGTTCATATCTTCCCGTTGTTTCTTGCCCAGCAGTAATATATTTTAATGGAAATGTAAATGTTTTTTGATATGCCATAACCAAAATTTACCATCAATATAATAATGTTTGAGGACATAAATAATTAAAATATGTTGTTGGCCAAATGAACATATAATAGAAATTTTCTACACATTATGTACAAATTATAATTTTTTACCTTTAGCAGAAAACTTTTTTTTAGCGACACCTATGAAACTTGTTAAATTTTATTGCTAGGCGTTTTGATACACGTTCAACTGACTTCGGAAAGACTATACCATACAGTGGACAAAATGTTAGTACAAAAACGATAATTATCGTATAGTTTACAACACTGGATACTTATAAAATCATGCCGTACAGGTGCCTACTTACCGTTTCATATTTGCTCTTTTCCTTTTCCTGCAATTGCAGCCAGCCGTTGGTTTTGGGTCACCTTTCTATTCTCAGTTTTGAAGACCTTTCTATTATTCTCAATTTTGAAGAATAAATTTAAAATATTTTTATATATGCTGAAATTACAGTATTTTTTTATTGCTGTTATTTGGTTAGGAAATGAAATAAAACGAATATGGAAAGTTTATTTTATTTAACTACCAGGCTACACCTTAGATATTTAAGTTATACTCAAAATATGGCACTTCTATTCAGAAGTTTTCCGTTGCAACAAATATAAAACGTAACTGAATTCACTAAAATATTTTAAAGTCAATAGTTATTCAATAAAATATAGGTAACATAGAACTTAAATTTAAAAATAGTTCACAATTAGCACCTTATATATAATCACTTTAAACTTCAACAAAATGTCTTTGGTTGATTTTATCTTTTTTTACACACTTGGTCTTAGCGAATTATACGAATGTTGTTTTAATTTTCAACAGTACGACACATTTTGTCTTTTTAAATCATAGATAATTTGCCTCGTATAACATAAAAACAGAATAATGCTCTACTGCAGTTAATTAAATTTGGTCCCTAAAATTGTGTGCATTCAATCGTTTTGTCTCACAAATCCGGCAAGTGTCCTATATACAGTCTGCTGTGGTGTAAGTTCAAGGCAGAAAGGAAGAATTATAAAAACATAAAAATAAATATTGTAATATCAGTGGTATTCTGGTGAAGTGAAAAATATAACATTTACAAAAAAATAAACATAAATCGGGTGTAGCAAACGTGTAAGACATTAATTATAGACTTTGTTCGATGTTTTATTTCTCAATGTGCTTTATTAAATGTAAATTCTTATTAACTGTAATAGTTATTATTTTATTTTTATGTTATAAAAAATGAAAAATATAACTCTTGCGAGTGGAGGGGTATCAAAATATCGGGACGTTGAGTAAAGTTTCGCTGTTTTCCAAACAGATGGCATTACTAGAACTGCTAGCGTTCTAGTAAAACTACTTTCTTTTTTCTCATTTTTTCATAGTGTTGGGCATGTCGAATTTCGTGGCAAAAAAAGAGAATTTAGAGGGAATTTTGTTGCACTACTCTTTATTCAAAAGAAATCTTCAGTAGAAGCAGGCAGAATTCTTGTTGAGACTTACGGCAACCATGCTCTGTCGCAAACTTGCAGAGAATAAAAAATAATGATTTCGATGTTAAAAATAATTAGATGTGGCACGGACTTGTCAGCTGGACATGTCGGAGATGTCGTGAAAAGTGGACATGTCCTGAGGACACTTTTCAAGATTGAAAAGTTGTATGCGCATGCGCGTAATTATTTGTTGCATTCATAATACCCTTAAAAAAATTTTTGAAGTTGGTACATGTAAAATTAAAGATATTTAGCCATTTTTTGGTAACTTTGTTGGTAACTTTAACTGAAACTGACATTTTAAAAATATAACGTCTTTTATTTGTCCATATTTTATTATTTTGGGCAAAGTTAACCATTAGTAAATAATAATCAGTTGATTCTTAATTTAATATTTAATACACAAATAGTTTATAAATGAAGTATGACGCCAAAATCAACAGTTTGGTTATATTTTTCTGAATTGAGTAAAAATCATTATAAATGTAACTTCTGCTCGTAAACAATTTTTAAGATTTCCAGTAGGGTGGACAAATAATTTTACATAATTTTATGTTTTATATTGTAATGAAAAATTAATCAAAAATATAATAAATAACATTTAATAAGACACAGTGTACCCTCAAACAGTGACCTGTGAAAACATGACGTCACTCGTAGGTGCCTTATTAGATTCAAGGTCAAAAGTACTTTTCCCGACATGTCCGGACATTTCGTCGACATGTCCAACGTACATGTCCGTACCACACTTTTCCAAAAAGTGGCCATCTCTCTGGCGCACCAAAACAGTTTGAAGAATTGGCGGCATTACTTCAAGAAGACTTATATCAGACATTAGCTGAACTTACAGAAACATTCGGAGGTGATTACACAACAGTTTCAAAACGTTTGAAAGCGTTAAGAATGATTCAAAGGTTTTTTGCGTCATATCATAACTGGCGATGAAAAACAGATATGATAATCTTAAGCATGGAAAATTGTGGGGCTAGCCCGGCCATCCGTCCACATCATCGGCGAAACCGAATATCGATGATCTCACGTTTCTGCTCTACATTTGACGAGATCTGCTGAGTATAGTTTATTACAATTGATGCGTTTGAGACGAGCATTGAAAGAAAAATGGCCACTATACGAGCAGAGGCTCGACAAAGTGATTATGCTTGGACAAGGCTTGGCCACATGAACCAGTGAAAACCTACATCGGATATTGCCCTTTCCGATTATCACTTGTTCTGATCAATCGCACATGGCCTAGCTAAGTAGCAGTTTTATGAAGATGCCAAAAAATTGGTCGACTATTGGATAGCCTCAAAAGACGTGTCGTTTTTCGGACATGGAATTAAAATGCTGCCAGAAAAATGGGAAAAAGTAGTGGCTATCGATGAACAATACTTTTCAGTGACATGTTTTTTACTAATTATCTTTTTATGCATTTTCACGAGAAAACAGCGAGAACTTATTCAACACCCCTATATAAACGGACAAATTAGTATGTATGTTTACATTTTGTGTCTGAAAGTAATCTGATGCTTTAAAGCAATCATTAATTAGGCATATGTTAGCTATATCGAGTTAACTCCACCCCGATTTAATAGCAGTTACATTTTAAACCGACAGATGTATTCTATTTTAAATCAAAGTCGTTCGTTATATCTGCGTAAACAACTAAATAATAAACACAACCGAATAGAAAAACGTAAATAAATACACATGTGATGTTAAAAAATATTGCTACTTCTAAGAAAATGCTGCCTAAAAACTAGTTTTTGTATATCAAATGACTTTGAATTAAACCACATATAAAACACGAAGTATTTAGTATCGATTGCCCCGTACGGCAGTAAGAACTCCATTTTCCCTGCCCCGCACCAATACGAAGACCTTTAACGTCGACTTGGTTTTAACAATATCAGTTTTAACACAATTTCCCGTCAGACAGAAAATGATTCAACAACAAATCAGGAATTGTAGTTGCCGTATGAAAGTATCAAAAATATATATTTTTAAAAACGATTTCTTTCCATTATAAAATATATTCAGATCAAAACCTAGAATGAAACGAAATTTCAGCTATGAAAATAAAATTTGGAATAACGAAAGCATTTTAAGGGAATATCCATTCAACGGTTCTCAGTATCAAATAAGTTATCTTGTACAAACTTCTAGAAAAGCTAATTATGTTGAACTCTAACCAAATTGATATGTCAACTTAGTTACAGCGCTGATCTTTATAAATACTTATGCGTTATGTATGTATTTCTTTAAAATCTTGCAGAAAATCAAATAAAAACTAGTGTATGTAAAACTTCTTATAAACGGTATTAATATTAGGTAACTATTTCACTTTAAATCCCTAGAATATACACAACTCCAGTATTAAAATTGTTTTAGAGTTCGTTTCAATAAAATATTTACATATATACACAATACTCCTAGGAATTATGCTAATCACCAGGATGCTCTGGACAAGATCGATTTACTTCAAACCATTGATCTATACATCTGAAAAATACAATACTGAATTAAAGCTTACATAAAAAAATTGTAATTAAGTATATAAAACTGTTAGTGAAAAACCTCTACTGGCTAGCCAGAGATCTCATACTGGAAATTTTAATAGAACACAGCATTTGATCTCAAAGAAACACCAAGCTGTAAATTTATTGAGTTTTTTGTGCACATAAGCTACCCATTTCATGAAAATAAGACACATTATTAGGCTATAAGGTTGTAACATTATAGTATGATATATTATTTAAATAAATAATATCAAATAACTGGAAGCATATACAGGGTGTTCCAATATTCGGAGTATATGGAACTATCAGTTTCCTGCGACTTACTCCTATTCTAAGTTGCTTCATCAGAGGGCATCAAAATTAACAAAAAAATATGCTTTTTTAACTGACAAGGAGAAGGTAAGGTAGTCGGATTTTTGTAATTTTTGATATTTAGGGTACGTGTAGTTTGGACCTTGAATAAGAATTTTCAGAAGTAGTTCGACGCAACGTTCATAAATTACCGAGATAATCGATTTTGAAATTTTACCTGACAGCTAAATCCACTAAATGTGACACATTCTTCAACTGGAAGCTTAGTCCAATTGGTAGCGTTAGGGACTGACTGTCATGAGATCACTGGTTCGAGTCCGTCACGTGACATTTTTTTTCAAAACGCACCATATGGTTTTTATTATTTTTTTCATCTCGAAAATTATGAACAAACGAAATATTATAATAAATACTTATGTATATGTAGGAATATTCTTCAAATATTTCATTAAAATGCACAATTGGTTGATAAACAATATTTATTATGAATTAACAATAAGATTTCATTAAAAAAAAAAACAAACGAGGTCAGGTAGGATATTCTTTTATTTTATATTTATGATAGCTATCATGAAAAAATGGGATGCAGAAATCATCTAGCTTCCTTTCTTTTTATTTTTCTGGTCTCGAAAATTATGAACAAACGAAATATTATGAGAACTGTATGTAGGATTATTCTTCAAGTGTTTAATTAACATTTTGAGCTAGGTTGTGTGGGTCGTCCACTATGTTTAAAAAAACCGCTTACAAAACACACCTACTCGGGCGTAAAAAGTTTCGGTAAATTCCACAAAGGATAGAGAAGCATCGAAACTGTGTGATGAAAGAACAATCTTTCAAAATGTTAACGAAATTTACTTCGACGTCGATATTTTGAAAACAAAATGCGCCTGTAAAAACATAACATTTACACGACATACTAGATGCTTAAAAAATTTCCGCTTCCCATGTTTCTATGATAACTATCATTCTGACTTATGCCACACTGCGTAAAATATCAAATACTAAAAATAAAATAAAAAACCTACTGACCTCGTTTGTTTTTTTTAAGAAACTTTATTGTTAATTCATAATAAATATTGTTTATCAACCAATCGTGCATTTTAATGAAATATTTGAAGAATATTCCTACATATACATAAGTATTTATTATAATATTTCGTTTGTTCATAATTTTCGAGATGAAAAAAATAATAAAAAACCTATGGTGCTTTTGAGAAAAAAAAATATGTCACGCGATGGACTCGAACCAGCGATCTCGTGACTGTCAGTCCCGATCGCTACCAATTAGACCACGCTCCCAGTTGGAGAATGTGTCACATCTAGTGGATTTAGCTGTCAGGTAAAACTTCAAAATCGATTATCTCGGTAATTTATGAACGTTGCGTCGAACTACTTCAAAAAATCCTTATTCAAGGTCCAAACTACACGTACCATAAATATCAAAAATTACAAAAATCCGACTACCTTACCTTCTCCTTGTGAAACGCCCTGTAAGATTTTATTTAAATTTGATACACTAATACTATGTAATTATTTCAAGTTTGAATTGAAAATGCATCTAATAAAAAAAATTTAAATAAGCCAAATCAATTACTTACATATACAAAAATTTTACAAGAGAGGATAACAGAAATTCTAAGACTACAATCAAAATCACTCAAATAACAGGTTATGGGGTTAAATTTTGATTCTAGATTCGGAATCAAGGGTCAAAACACCTGGGGCCTGTTTTTTATAAGTATTTTCCAACTTTTCACTTTTCTGGCTATTTTCTGTTTTCAAAATTAATATTTAAAAAACAGTTGGTAATCTGCAGTGAAAATGAATAGCTGAAGCTTCTTAAAACGCATAACATTTATGTAAAGTACATTTTTTTATAAAACAGAATTATTCTATGCTTTTCTACATTTGTAAAATGAAAAGTAAAAAATTCAAAAGTATTTTCAAAGAATAGGCCGGCTGTGAGGAGAGAAAAGGGAGAGTAACAGAATGTTATAAATGAATTAAAAATCTACTTTCTCAATGTGAAATTTCATGTTAAGCTTGTTGACATGCCGTTTTGAAGCAGTTCCTTTTAGTTTATTTTTTAACTTTTTCTTTTCGATTGGCAAAATATCCAAGTAAATTAAAAACAAATATAAGATGTCAAAAAAGGAAAAGAATTTCAATAAGGTGATCAAAAGAATTTCAGTTATTATAAAACATATAGGTAACTATAGATGTTTCAAAAATAGAAAAACTTACGTCTTGTGGTATATACAGAGGCAAGGAAGGCGAGCTATGACATCCCCCTGACTTAATTCTTCTAAGCATATTACACATTCTTCCCCTTTATCATCAGTCAATACGTCTTCTGTAAAAGAAAATAGAATTGAATAAATTACTAGTAAGTATGAAGGATAAAGATACTAAATATAATACTTTGAGAATATAAAATAATAACTATAATGATTTTATTTCAATTTGATGATTAGGTACTGATGTTCTAAAATTTATAAATAGTTGAAGAACAGGACGGATCGGGTTAAGTGATTGAAAGTACCGATGGAACACCTATTACAATTCCACAGGTATGGGATGAGATTGAGAAATATACCAGGAAATGATTGATGCTGAGGAAGACCTATGAAAATTAAGACAAGAATTCATGACTTACATACTCTACAAATATAATGTACGGATAAATTATATATAATCAATTTATTGTGGAACTTAAAATCGAAGATGCAGAACTAGGCAAAAACTTCCTTCACAAATTAAAATATGAATTTATAATATTATTTGAAAAAGTATCCCTATTTACCAATAAACAAACACAACATGTAGAATGTTATATCTCCAAGAGAACAATTTTAAATTGAAGTTTTATACGTATATGGAAAAATGTACCTTAAAATTATATAAATGATGTCTAGCTAAAAATTCCCGATATGTTTGATAAATCAATAAACTAACTGACTGTAGTCTGTCACTATCATAGGGATACTGTTTCTGATAGAACGTACACACAGACCAGAGATTGGAAGATATAGGCAGAACAAAGGGAATTATTATTTTAAAGCAAACTTGTAGCATAACTTGGGCGGCAAAGCGATCCAAGATCCAACAAAATATAGTGTGGTGGTGGGTGAGGGGAGTGGGAAATTATTACGAGATGCAGTAGTACATGTCTTATCTCCCTCTTCTTACATCAATGGGATAGATGCAATTTCTAGATTAAAATCTGCAACACTCGTGTATCCAGAAGAATGTAAATCTTTATATTGTCTGCATAATGCGCCCAAATATATCAGTCCAGTTAGGTAGTCTATAATCAATTCAGATCAATAATAAATTACCCAACTGGACTAATAATATGTTTAAGATATGCCAGTCTTAAAATCTTGAAAACATGGCTATCAAAGAAAAATTATATTTAGCTGAAAGCTTGTCTCTTGTATTTGAACAAAGAATTTGAATTCATAATCATAATTCATTCATAAACTGCCATTTAAGTAATAATTTTCACAGTTTCGAAGAATTAACACCTTTGTCACATCAAAAAATTAATGTTGCCTATTCATATTAAAATATTTATACAAAACCATAAATGATTACAAACCAGTAATTTTATTTGGAAAAGTAATTTTGGTTCCTTCAAGTTAGCAATTAAATTTCGGTAAAATTATAACAATGGTGATTGGTGTAATTTTTCGAAATATTTTATTCAACTAACCAAAGATGGCATTAATTCTAGACCTAGAGCATAGATGTAATATCTTGTCATTGTTCATTGTAAACGAATCATTAATATTGGTGACTTCCGTTATAATGATAAGGAAACATTCTATTCGAATATGTTAAAATATATTGTGCATGATATTCTCTCAAAAAAAGTGTTGCTTGTAAGATTCAATTGTTTTTCCAAGTATAGTTCTAAAATCACATCAAATTTTCCTATCACTTTGGTCCATAACATTATTTTTTTCTAACTACGAAACTAAAAAAGATAAATATGTTCTGTTTTGAATAAATCAAACTCTAACTGCAGGGAATACTTTAAAAAATACTCAAATTTTTCCATTAAACCACAGTCCAATCTCGAACCCTTTTCCGTATATAGAGCTTTATTGGTTAGTTTTCAAAACTATGATTTTTCTAATATCATTTTACCAGTACCAGTGCATAAATAAGTTACTTCTCCATACCTATATGGGACATATAAAAATTTACTGAAACAACACCAAATTATGCAGTTGCTTATGTAACAACATCATATTAAGTTTGATTTTAATCAGACATTAGAAAATTACAAGGAAAAATAGTGCATGAAGAAATTGACGTTCATTAAGAAAAACTAACATTTTTTTATGTACTACCTATGGTTTGATTCATCCAAAAGTGTTTCTGTAATACTAATTTGAATGTAAGTAGGTACTCACTTTTCTTACTACATCGATATACTCACCGTTGTAGGAAAGCCGAGGTTTCGTGAGGCACATTACCAAGTGACATTCTATGTCATCAGGAATTACAAATTTACTGCATACTGGACATTTAATTCCTGAAACAAAATATTATGTTACAAAATCATATAATTACATCAGTAAATTCTAAAAATTATTCTTAAATGTTTACAAGATGCCATTCGACAATCGACTAATTATGAGTTTGGTTTCAGTGAACAAGAATATCAACTATTTATCTACATACAATAACAATAACTTCTAGAATAATTAAACTTCACAGTGCTGCTGCATTTCTAGATATAAAGTTTTGATACAGTCTGGCAGGCAGGTCTACATTATAAGCTTATCCGTTTTACATGTCCTAAGTTGATTTACTCAAAGAATACTGACATAAAGAAATTTCAAATTAAAATTAATCAAAAATCCTCTCGAAAATTCTCTCCACAGCAGGATCTACCACAAGGCTATCTACTTTGCCCATTTTTAAATAATATTTACTGTTACGACATATGTCCGAATTAAACAACATTCAACTGAATGCTAATCTATACACTCTTGAATAGGCTGATATCACTTTGATAAGTCATAATTTTACCCTAAATCTAACTACGCAAAAGCTTCAGCTGCCCCTCAACTTGATACAAAACTGGTGCAAAAAATGGTATATTAAAATCAATCCAACCAAATCGCACTTCATTTTTCATGACAATATCAGTCCAAACTGTCCTACTCGATAACCACTCAGTTAGGTATTTTTGACCAAAAACTCAACTTCAACAAGCACGCAAATTTAATTAAAAAGAACAAGCACTGCCGGGGAAAAACATTTTCATAGTCTAACTTATAAAAATGAAGGAATTTCCATGAAAACAGTTACATATATCTATAAAATTATCTACTTCTTGTAGTGTATATATACCTACTAGTGGTCCAACATTTGGGGAATAATGAATGAACTAAGTGACCAAAAATTGTTAACATTTAGACAGTTACACTATGTTTCTTTTGTTAATAACAACATATGTATTTTTTTAAGTATCTTTATTGTACTCTCTTATTTACAGTATTGTAATACTGGATGAAGCACTTCAGTTGATGGTCATTTGGTTTATCTAATAAAATACTTATACTTATATTATTATTATTACGATTACTACAAAATATATGTCAGTTTCTAATTTTATTTGAAACTAAAATTCATGTGAATTAATTAAATGCTAACAGCACATTCAACACATATTACACTACAATTATTAATCTAATGTAATTGAATTTTTTTGGTAATCCACATCAATAACATGACCATGAAATGAATTAGTTCTCTTCATATTAATTCACTTTAATCTCATATTTGTATGGATAAATTATTTCATTTCACGCAATTACTGTTATTGATCAATAATAGCTTTGTTAGTTTTAAAGTACTTATTTAAATTTGTCATAACACAAACTATACATGTTGTTATGTTTACAAATACAATAATAATAAACATACTTAACAGTGTATAAAGAATTATTTAAACAATTTTCACACCCCTGTCTTATATTCATTCTATGTAGTTAAGTTAGGAAATCTGTAATTGACGAATAAAGAAAAAACAAAATCATTAGCTATGAAATTAATGAACGCATTATAGTTTAAAAAAAAAACAAATTTAAATATTTAAAACTATATTCCGTAAAACATTGTTTATGCTAATTTTAGATTTAATTTAACAATATAAATCTATTGCGCATTTGTTAATTAAAGAAAAATGAATCTACGTCATTATAAAAATTTTCTAATACATATAAAGACATAGTAAAATTGTATGTTTCTAAACATATATTACATATATTATTAGAATTTTTAATTTCACACATTACAAATTAGATTTAATAGTTACTAAATTACGGTCGTGGCGGATAAAAAATATTGAATATATTACATATTACGATGTGAAGTGTTTTCTCTAGTCCTTGGCATTCAACCCTGAACATAAAATAATCTATACTGTAATGACATTGCCCATGTAAATTGGTCAGCTTAACGATTAGAAGTAAAACTTCAATTCACTGTTTTTAAATATGATGTGTAAGTACTCGTAGTATACTTTATCTAAGGAATATCCCTTTACTAACGCACTAAGGGAGGCACACCCTTAGTAGACAAATTTTTGTGATATAATAGTTCGGTCAAATTAGTTATAAAAATAGTGGTCAAGTAACGGAAATTCCGACAGTGCTAAATTTTGGTGGAGACCTTGGGTACACCATTAGAAATAAAGTGTCAAAAGTCCCCATCGATCCCATGTGTGCTAAAAAAGTTATTCGGGGTCAAAGGTTAAAATTTGAGGTATTTTGGATATTTTTCGAAAACGGTAAGTTTTATCAAAAAAGTAAATCTTAAAATTATCTACAAAAATGGTTCTTATACTTTTTTCTAAGAATCAACATTCCTGAGATATCGCGATTATAAAAGTTGAAGGAGTCACGTTCTACATGATATGCACATATATGCCATGTATATACATAGTCAGGCACTTAATACAAGTAAAAATGCCTATATGTGTCTCTTGTATGTATAAACTATACTATTCTGAGAATATACACTCAAAAGAAACTCAGTCCCTGAGCCAAAATGACGCAGATGTCCTTATAATTGAAACAGCAATAGAACAATTTAATGCAACAAATACAACTATTGTAGTTGGTGAAGATGTTGACTTATTAATACTACTCACTGCAAGCACTCCAATTGATAAAATTATATACTTTTTAAAACCTGGAAAGGCTCAACAGCGAACAGAAATATATTCTTCAAAAAGTTTATCTGCTTATCCAAAATGCCAAAACCGTATCTTATTTTTACATGTGATAACCGGCTGCGATACTTCATCAGCAATGTTCAGAAGGGGTAAAACATCGGTATTAAAACTATTTGAAAAAAAAAAGATTTGATTGACTGCGCTAAAGTATTTACAGACATTGATTCTTCACCTCAAACAATAATCACAAAAGAAATTCGCTTTCTCCTTGCTGTTTATGGAGCTCCAAAAAAATTTATTGTAAAAAATACACGAAACAAGAAACAAGTACAACTATCTTGTCTTCCTCCAACATCGGCTTCTGCTAATCAACACTTGTATCGAGTATAATATCAAGTTCAGACATGGCTAGGCATCATCTGAACCCAGAAGACTGGGGTTAGAAATTAACCGATAATACTTTGGAACCGATTCAAACTTTACTCCCACCTGCTCCAAAAAAATTCCTAAACACTATTTTTTGCAATTGCAAAAAAGGTTGTAGTGCTAAATGTGGCTGTAGAAGAGTAGGGCTACTGTGTCCTCCAGCGTGTACTAATTGCCAAAGCCAGTCTTGCTCAAATGTCCAATTGAATACCACAGGCGAAGATTCATGTGATTTTGATGAAGAGACAGCTGATTCATCTTCATTTGAACAATTTATGAACATCCAGCAAGAAGAAGAGGAAGAAGGAGAAATCAAAGAGGACATGGCTGTTGAAGTCGACTTTGAAGAGTATGAATCAGATTAAAATATCAAAAGAAATCAGAACTACAGTTAAAGTCAATAACCAATATCAATATCAATAATCATCATACAGTTAAAAGAGTAGTGTCCCTGAAAATTCCGTCATAACAGTTCGTGGAGTAGGCCTACCGAGAAAACCACGTTAAAAAAAAACGCGCCAAAGAACACTATCTCACAGGTGGTGTGGAAATGTCTGCATACCATGTAGAACGTGACTCCTTCAAGTACTGGAATCGCGATATCTCAGGAATGGTGATTCTTAGATATAAAAGTATAAGGACCATTTTTGTAGATAATTTTAAGATCTATAATTTTTGTCTGGGCTACTTTTTTGATAAAACTTACCGCTTTCGAAAAAATTCGAAAAAACCTCACATTTTGACCTTTGACCCCGAATAACTTTTTTAGCAAACATGGGATCGATGGGGACTTTTGACACTTTATTTCTAATGGTGTACCCAAGGTCTTCACCAAAATTTAGCTCTGTCGGAATTTTCGTTATTTGAAATGTCTATTTTGACCGGACTGTAAAAGTGTTTTAAAGATATCTTATTCATATTTAAATTAGGACAACAGGACACTAATTTACAGTTTTATTTACATTTATATTTAATGTTGCTTAAGGAGAAGTTTTGTGTGGTGACTATCACTATTTCATCTACATTTTTTGTTCTTGTTTAATTTTGATAAATACAGCAGTTTTTGAGAAATTTAACACGTGTGCTTTGAACTGTCACACATTCCAAACAATTTTCATAAAATAAATATGTACTTAGTTACGTTATCGCTGAAAAAATTACACAATATTAAATTAAATTAAAATTTTGTGCATTTATTCTACACCAAAATCAAATTTAAAAATTTTCAAAAGTGATACAACTAAAGAACCTCGTATATAAATCTGAAATTTCAATTTGTCAAAATTAAACAAAGGCTTAGTGACCAGTATTTCACTCGAAGATTTTTTCACATTATTAAAATGAATCGCTTTATATATTTTCCAGATCAATATTTTTGAAAGTTCAATATGTCATTCCTAAAAATCTACCTGATCAGTCAGGGTGGTCTATTTATACATACAAAAAGAAAAGTAAGAAACAAATACAGGGTGTCTCAGAATAACGTCAGATTTAGGCCTCAAATTCGTGAAATTTTTTTGAATTTTGTATATAACTCGAATATGTATTAATCGATTTTAATTATTTTTGGGGTGTGGACTTTTGCTTTCAATCTAAAAATGTTGGTGTTAGTGTTTTTGAAAAAAAAAAAAAATTGGTGTACGGTGATAATAATCATTCATAACTTTTTCCTTTTTCGGACAATAACGACAACTATTTTTTATTTGATAGGTGATACCATTTGGAAGTTTTTGGACCTCTTATAGAATTTTGATTTAATGAGCGGTTTGGGTATAAAAAAATATTTTTTAAATGTCTACGTTATCTTGCGACCCATATTACAATACTTAACAAAGTGCTAGTAGTCACTGATTTTGTAGGTTGACTGTAATTTCAGTTTGATCTTTAAGTCATTGTACCTGCCAATTCTTAATGACTGTTTACTATGATAAGATATACCACATGTTACTTCATTTTTCGATATGGATATACACATACGATGAATTAAGTTATTTACAACGTGCCTAATTTTATTGAAATAATTCGTAAAAACAATAAAAAGTGCTGGAGATAAAAGTAACAAAGTTTAGGTTATTAAATTTAGTACAACTTATAGTTGTTAGTTTTTAAGATATAGCAACATTTTCGAAAAAACTTAATTTTTATTATTTTCTAGAATACCACAAATAAATATTAACTAATAAAGTTAACTCAAAATGGAATGATAAATTATGAACTGATAAGTTGACACAATGTGACAGTTTCTTCCAAAACCATTTCGTGCGACCGAAAATAATAAGTTTTTCCAGAAATGTTGCTATATCTTAAAAAACTAACAACTTTAGGTGTAGATCATACTCAATAAAAGTTGAAGTGGACTGATATGTGAATAAAATAGAACAATAAAATACAAGGTGTTCCAATTGAAAAATTTTTAAAAATCAAGTTTGAACTTTCTTAAAATGATCGTATTATAAAAAATGTCCAGTATAAAATATCCATATTAGCTAAAATAGGAGTATTTGCCTAACATGTGCCTGTAAGTCTGTCAAATATTTTTGCTCCAAGTGTTAGTAGTTGAAAGTTAATACAACTTCTTCGAGGTCATGTTTTTTTCCAAAATTCGAATTCAAAATTCTACATAAATTGGCAACCACGCACTAAAATGTTAAACTGTTTATATTGCTTTATACAGAACTTTCTCCGAAATCCATATGTTTAAAAATATACAGGGTGTTCCATTTAAAAAATGTAATATTTGGCGTGTCTTGTTTTTACTCATCGCCCTGTGCGTTTCAAATTAATTTTGTCCTTTAGGTTTTTTGTTTCTGTACAACTTTTTTTTCTGTTTTATGAATAGCAAGCGAGTTATTTTACTTTCTCACACTAATGGCCCATCCTGTATATACGAAGTGATGAATTATGTGATGAAAACGTATTACTTTATTTTTACTAACACCAGATTGTTTCCATAGTAGCATAACCTTGAGAATGACTAAATATATAGTCGAAACGTCAGCAAATTTTGGGAAAAAATGAATTTTTGTCAAGTGTATTAACCTCACAACTCTCGAAACTATAATCCAACTGTTTTATTTTCAGTTTCACTTTTTGGAAGTGATCACGATATCTATTTGTTGACACTTCCGAGATTCTCACAAAAATTGACGAAGTTGGAACCACTTCGTGAATAATTTTATGAATTTATTAGACAACAAATTTAATTCATTACACTTTTTAACTTCATGAGTCATGAAGAGATGTCATGAATTAATTCAAAATCCTACTTGACAATGGAATTTCAATCGAGCGTCATCAGAAATTATTTTTAAATACTCGTATACGTCACATTTTTCAAAGAATCGTGATTTTAAATTTAACTTCGCGTCCCCTCAAATACATAAACACGAAAGAAAAGTTATTTTGGCAAAAGCAGAAGGAAAACAGATGTCAAGGTTTTCCCTTGACTTTAAATTTGTTTTTCGATATGAAACTGTTCAATCAAATGAGCCTGAAATAAAAAGTTAAAAAATAAAGCTCAAAATCAATTTTAATCTTACTGAACGGCAGAAAAAAAAGTTCAACGAGTACATGAATTATTATTATTCTTTGTAATAAACGAAACACAACTGAAGTTATTGAGGTATAGTAGTTACTGACTAAATTTGTGGTATAACCCCAGTAAAGTTACAATGATCTGGATATTATTTTAAACTAATGTTGAGTGTGCATGTTCGTTTATTAAAAACATAAAACATGTTATTAGCAAGAAAATTTAAAACGGTTTGCAGTTAAGTTATTAAATTAACAAGTTTTTTTGTGAAGAATTCAAAATGGTATTAACCCTATATTTTCGGTTTCCGTATGAGCGATATACTGCCCTTTGCCCATTTTTGCATTCAACTCGTCTTTTTGAAAACAGTGTCGAGGTATATGATATAATTTGCTTTTTTGTTTTTGCCGAAATACCAAATTATTCACATTTACAAATATTGCTTTGGACACAAAATATCCAACTGTTGCTCCAACTAAAATTGTGAGAGTGCAGTTAAATTTTCACTGACAATATCGAAGTTATGAAAATCAAAATCGCAATTTTTACACGAAAAAACGCCAAATACGCCCCAAAATTATTAATCAATAAGTTTCTTCATGTGAAAATTATAATTTTAGTTCTTTAACTTTTAAAAGTGTTAATTATAATTGAAATAAATCAAAATTTCAATTGGAATAGTAGTTGGATATTTTTCTTTATGGATATGGATAATTTAGTATTCCAATAAAAACGAAAAAGTAAATCAAAACATTTCGAAATATACGAAAATCCAATACGGCGATTAAAACAAAAACAAACGTTGAATTAAGTTTAAAACGCCCGCCTCTTGTGATTTTCAATAAAAAATATAATAAATAAAAACAAAAATTTGCATTTTTCGGTTTGACTCTTGAATGTTAAAATAACATAGACGCCCACCGTGAGGCCGGACACCCGGTATATATTCTTAACCTGTTACTACGCCTATCACTTGAAACTCCCAAGCCTGTATATCTCACAATTTTTAAGATATTGTAACAATCAGACTATTTACAAATATTTTCAAAGCCTTCTGAACTATTTTATTTTAAAAAATATGTGATTAGCTTTTGTCTCTACAGAGTGTTTGAAATCAGATAAATTAAAAATGCTAAATCGGAAAATGTCAGAGATAGAGAGGGTAAATGTGAAGAAAAGCGAGTAATTTAGAGAATTTAAATTTAAGAGATAAAATAACATTAAATTTTAATCAGGGCTGATTAATTCGGCAATCAATTTTATTTTAAATGTAATAATACAAAAATAAATGCAAATGACTTGATTTTTTTCTGAAAACCTCTTTGGAATAAAATTCCTCGAAGTAATTTAGCATAACTCATCGTTACTAAAAATGTTGATAGTATTATAAAAATTTTTCATAAGTATCCAAACATAGGTATCAGGTGATATTCTTGTATTTCACGTAGGCTGACATTTATTTTAACAGCATATTTTTAAAATACATTTTTTTTTAGCTTTAGCGTATTATAGATTCTAAAAATATCACCAAAATATTGCGATATCTTCTTCACTTCACCAACCAGGTTAAACTATTTACGTTTTACAAAAAAAAAAAAAAAATACGTACTTATTCATGATAAAATTTACGCAAGACCAGGTAAAACAATATTGTAATAATAATTATTAAATTTACGTAACGATTATAAACAGTAATTTGTGTCCAGCAAAAAGAACAATAATTAACACGAATTAATTATTGATATAGGAAGATTCCAACAAAATATTGCGATTCATATACATTCAATTGTAAAGTAACTGTTTATTTTACGCATAATTTTTTAAATTTAAAATTTTAGAATACCATATAATCATTAGTATTAAAGTGGAAGATAAATATAATTATTTCCTTAATCAAACTTTGTTAATAAATGTTTATAAACAAAAATGCCTAGTTACTGACAATAAGAAAGGATCTATGCACGTCAATAAATTTGAAAACAATGACTGACAGCGAATATAAAACAAGAATACATATTAACATTTATTTATTAAAATTATACAGGGTGTCTCATAATTAGTGTCCAATAATTTACCACTTGATTCTATTGCCAAAAATAAGCACATAAACATGGGTCGAGAAATGCTTTCTAAGGGAGCTACGCCCCCCTAAACGGGGCCTCAAAAAATCATTTTTTTTAATAAAATCATAAAATTTTTCAAAAATTTTTATCAGAGGCATCTCAATTGGGGGGGTCGTCGACTAATATTTGCCCCAATTTTTTTGCTTTCAAATTCAAAAGCCAACATATGATAGACCTTCATTTTCTCTACAAAAAAGGTACTTACTCTTTATTTTTTTCGATAAAATGCTCCATTTCCAAGAAAAACGGATTTAAATGCTTAGGAAAGCACACCTTGGAAAGTGTGACATATTTAAACTGATTTTTCTCGAAAACGATTTCCTTTTTCGATATAAAACAACATTACTATTTTTAATAAAAAAAACTCAGATCTATCAATTTTTACTGTTTAAATTTGAAAATGGCAACATGTAAAAAAATCCCAACAATAACAAACTTTTCTAAGAACATTTCACATTGTTTATTACAATGTATAATGATATAATGACGAGAAAATGAGGGTCTATCATCTGTTGGCATCTGAATTTGAAAATTTCGAAAAAATTGGGACAAATTTTAGCCGACGACCCCCCCCCCCCCCCCACCCAAATTAGACGACCCTGACAAAAAAATTTAAGATTAACTATTTCGACAATTATAATGAGCGTTCGCGATTCAAAATTCGTAACTTTCCTTTAATCGAGGCCTCATATTGGGAGGCGTTTATAAACTACTTTATTATTACCAGAACGTTTTGGCATCGCAACCTCTCATTCCTTATCACTGTGGTCTAATAACTCATACGAAATCTGGAATCGGTAAGTCTTCCACAATTGCACTGATTTTTTTCATGATAGATTTCATAATAATTGGAATCTATCATTTTTTTTTAATTTCAAATTTGCAACCTAGAATTTTTTTTATTTTTTAACCTTATTTGCAAAATGAAATATATGACGCACGAAAGTGATATAGTTATATACATATATACATATTCGGAAAGCTTATGAGAGGAGCTTCAAGTTAAAAAAAAAATCGTCCAGATTCGTTGAAAAACAACAGACTGTCAAAGTTGACTGCCGATTGTTAAACAAGGTAGCGGCAAAAAAAAATACTGTCATAACCGGCAACCCGAGTACTTTCCCAGGTAAAAATATTTTATTTGTGGAAGTATGTTAAGCGCATAAGAAATATTGTCAAAAGTCAGTAGGTCGCTTGATTTTCGGCGAGCCGTGGCGTGGCGGAAGATTGGGGGAAGCGAACGACAGCGAGTCCGAAGAAAATGACGATAATATTCATAGTCCAACCGTTAAATAAGGGAAATTCGTTTGAAAATAATATATGTAACAGTCTGTAACTCCGTTGTTTTTTAACGAATCTTGACGATTTTTTTTTAACTTGAAGCTCTTTTCATAAGCTTTCGGAATATGTAATAATACATAACTATATCACGCTCGTGCGTCGTATATTTCATTTTGCAACTAAGGTTAAAAAATTAAAAAAAATTCCAGGTTGCAAATTTGAAATTAAAAAAAAAATGATAAGATTCCAATGTATTATTATGAAATCTACCACGATAAAAATCAGTGCAATTGTGAAAGACTTACCGATTCCAGATTTCATGTGAGTTATTTTAAAGCATTTTAAAGGGTTGATAACGGATTACACCATTAAAATGTGACAGAATTTTTAGTCCCGAATTTTTTGGCGGACTTAAAAAATTATTACATTATTTTATGGGGAATTTAATTCGAAAAGTTATCTTACTCTTATTAAGTTCTCAAAAACACGAATAACTACTAATAATACGTACTGTAGTTGTGTTATTTAAAATCATCGTAAATTCAAAAGTTGACTACGGATTTAAACGTAAAACTTGACGATCAGGAAAAAAGTTGAAATGAGAATAATTTAATAGAAAAACAAACAACTTAAGCAACATAAATAACATACAATTTGCACTGATAAGTTACGTATAGAAATTGTTCAAAATTTTTCTCGAAAATTGAGCCCGGCACATTTTTTATCTCTTAAGAAAGGAGAAAACCACCCAAGTGTCCAAATTGGACCATCCTGTAGAGTTCATCATAAAATACCCTAAATATCTGTTTGTAGCAAATGACTGGTATATCATTAAATCCAAACAAAATTTGTCCTTTGACAAGGCATTTAAATTGCAATTTAATTCAACTCTAATTACAAAAGTCACAGTGTGCTCTGTAGTAGGCACATAATAAGAATATGCACACATTTTCACTATTAAAAAATATAACCTAGTTTGTAGGTACTTTAAATAACATGGTAGTTACAAGTTAATGTACTGCAGCTAAAATAAAATCAGTGTCTTTACCGTATACAACATGATGAAATCGATTGTTGTTATCTGCCTCCTCGTCGGGGACACAGGACCCTATCACAATACCCATAGCTGGGACAGGGCGTCGAAATGTCAAAGTTCATTTTTAAGGCACAGCATCCCGAACGACCGTACCGATAAATAAATTAACGCCACGATTGGTACTAATTAAATAGCCGAAAGCATTCCATTTGTTGCTCGGGGAAATAGTACCAGGCACGTGAACGTCGCCTAAATACACCTAACCTCGTTCAAGCGCCCGCCGTCTGATCGAGTTCCGGAGAATCCGGGCCCCGGACTGCAGAAAACCGGGATAATAGCCGTTTGCCGGCAACGACATTACGAAATTGAAACGTCTGTTCCCATAATTTTATCCGCAAGAACGCAACAAATAACATGCGCGTAGGAATTGACTTCTTTTTGTGTCCGTCGATGGCAACATAATGTATCCATCCGCCCGTGTATTTAATTGAATGCGATTCAGGACCATTTTATTAATTGTGGGCGGGCTTCGTGAATCCCACACGAATTTTCAACCGATCGATTTTGTATCACACTACCGACTAAGGTAAAAATTATTCACTATTTTACTATTTCTAATCGGTTTACGGGACCCCAAGTTTGAGCTGTAATTTATGCGCATTTATTTGCTGGAATCGAATTTTTCACATTCCAGTAGTTTATATGTTTCGTACACAAGAAAAAATAAACAAAGTAAACCTAAAAAATATGTTTTTTTTCTTCTTTATTGACTTATTGAGCCGAAAAGATCAAATCGAGGGTTATTTTTTATGAAAATAATTTTAAATTATACGAAAAAGGAGGAAACCTTTTCGTCTCGCTTTTCGTTTTTTAAAACTATATTGCTTATTGTTAGAGATGGACCAAACAAACCCTATATGGCTATGCTCTACAGGGGACGTTCTATCCAAATATGTAAAAATATACAGGGTGTTCCATTTAACTTAACAAAGTTAACATCCGCGGCCATTTTGTTTGGACTTCATTTGTTTTTCTACTATCATTTTCGAAAAATTCATAAAACTCTTAAAACAAAAAGTTAAGGGGGGGGGGGTCAAAATATAGTGAATCGCCCTGCACATAATTGAATTATCTACATCTTTTATGTTAACTTTAATGCTATCCAATGCTTTGGGCGCGAGATAGTCGCGAAAAACCTTTTGAAACTGACGTTGAATATCTCGAAAAAGGCGAGGTTTTGGGGAAAAAATGCAAGACACCTATTTTGTACATAATTGAATTCTATCTTTCATGTTACCTTTATCGCTGCCCAATGCATTAGGGCGAGATATTCGCCTTTTGAAATTTGGACCTTGAATATCTCGAAAAGGGCGAGGTTTTGGAAAAAATGCAAGTGACCAAATTTGTAGATAATTGAATTCTCTAAATCTTTTATTTAATTTTGTACATAATTGCAGTATCTAGATCTTTTATGTTAAGTTTATCGCTGTCCAATGTATTGGGCGCGCGACATTTGCCAAAAATCTTTTGAAACTTTGACGTTGAATATCTCGAAAAGGGCGAGGTTTTGGGAAAAAAAAGAGACCAATTTTGTAGATAATTAAATTCACTTCATGTTAACTTTATTTAAGTTTATTACTGTTCAGTCAATGTCACCGCAAAGAACGCCTGTGTAAAACTTCTGCTTCAAAGGAATTTTGTAGAGGTCAAATTTCTCTGGGCTATTTGCCTAGCTAAAGCTTTTTTAAAAAACCAGATAAATACAAAATATATTTAATAAATATCAAATGGAATATGCTATATTTCATTCCAGTAACGGATATTTTTAATGTTTTATTATTTTATATACCTACAATTTTATATTTATTGTATTGCTAATTAAATATGTATTAATTCCATTTTTGTAACAGAACCAACTTGAACAAGCAATCCGTAAAATGCAGAAATATGTTATGTGGCTAAACGTGTTCATTTTGGTCAATGTGGCCAGTCTTAGCTAAATATTTATTTGGTAAATTTGATTTAAATCAATTATTAACAAACATAAGAGTTTCTCATTGTTTTTTTTAAGAGATTAGGTAAAAATAATTCCATAAAAATAACTCTAGACTTAATCTTTTTGGACAAGCTTTTCTTTAACCACAATGTCCTGATAAAGTACCGCAAACGCAAGCGGTTCTACAATAAACGCACTCGTAATAATTAATATCTGATATTTTTGCTATTACGCAACTGAAGGTCGCGGTTGAAATAGAACTCGTAACGTTTATTTATTTTATAGGTGGATAACTTATTTTTAGAATTTTAGGTGTATTTATTGTGAAAACAATATATTAAAATGACAGAACGCACTCAAATAATATAACGATATTTTGAAAATTTGTCTTGTGTTTTATATACAAAAAATAAATTGATGTTAAAAAATTTATTTTACCTTAATTAGAAAACTAATAGGTGAATGAAATCGCCTGTTTTTTTTTTAATTTTTCTTCGTTATAAATATTTCAAGTCTGTTAAATTTGAAGCAACATTTGATGTTCCTCAAGGATCTGTCTTGGGTCTCTTGCTCTTTAATTTATCTATTAATGGCATTGTTGCCAACGTTAATGTAACCCGTTCTCTGTTGCTGATGATGAATGTCGGGGTGTAATGTTATTAAACAGTTTAGATGCTGTCAATGACGGGTATGATCTGAATATATTGCGGTTGAATGTTCCCAAATGTAATATTTGTCTTATCCAAGAAAAATAATGTCACGCTTTTCAATTATAATCTGAATGGAAAAGTCTTGAATAGAATTAACTTTCAGTATTCATATTGAGAATACTGCGTTGTCTACTTATAAAAATTTAGTGTTTTCAATTAGAGTTTCAAGAGGTTTTGACCATATCGTCCCTCTTATCACGTAGAGGCGTCTAATCCAAGAAATGGATATACACATACGCCTCTACGAGATAATAGGGACGATATCAATCTACATAAATTACTCTATAATTCAATTCTAATAAATGAAAAGTAAAAAAAATATTTTAAAAACAAATGCACTAAAAAGAAAATAATAAACCAAGGATTTCATAAAACCCATTATATCTCTCGACCCACCTATTCATTCATTCCGCAAGAACAACTGTTGGGTAGATTTTCATTTCTTAGTATATCTAAGACGCGGAAGCTTTGTTCCTATTGCTACATAAATACATAAATACATAAATAACGTCAATTGTTCAAATATATTACATATGTTAAATATTCATGTATACAGGGTGTTAAAAAAAGGGTGTAAAATATTTCAGGAGGTAATAGTATGAACCAAAATAAGCAGAAAAGTCTTAATAAACATGGGTCCGCAAAGTAACGGTTGCGGAGATATGGACCACTATTCGTTTTTCAAACATTTTATTTTATTAGGAATAAACCGACAAAGGAAGCTTTTAACAAACAAAAAACAAAGTTACAGAAGATGTTCAAAGTGCCCTCCGTCCATTTCCAAGCAGGCACGACATCTTCGTCTCAACGATATTCGAACTCTTTCGAAAACACCCTCCTTGGTTTAGATTTCTTGACACTTTTGTAATCAAAAGGATTAATATCCGTAGCTGCAGCTCTTCCAGGTTATTTACAGGAGTACCATAGACTAATGTCTTCAAATATCCCCAAACAAAGAAATCTAGAGGGTTCAGATCAGGCGATCTTAGAGGCCATAAAACAGGTCCGGCCCTTCCTACCCATCTATGTGGAAAAGTTTGATGTAAATGCTCTCTAACGGCCATGGAAAAATGAGCTGGAGCACCATCATGCTGGAACCACATTTGTTGCCTCTGATTCAAAGGAATGTCTTCCAAAAACTCATACAGTGTGTTCTGCAGAAAGTTGAGGTAAGCAGCGCCTGTTAATTGGTTTGGTAAAACAACAGGACCTAGAAACCTGTCACCTACAATACCCATCCAAATGTTTAATGAAAAACGTGCCTGATGTCCAGATTCTATTAGAGCATGAGGATTTTCGTCGGCCCAAATATGCGTATTGTGAAAATTAAACACTTCATTTCTTGTGAACCCGGCCTCATCAGTAAAAAGAATGTTTGCAAGAAAACGAGGGTCTGCAGCATCATGACGTAGAAACCAGCGGCAAAAAACCAAACGTGCTTGATGATCATTTATTGGATTTAAGGCCTGTACTCGTTGCACATGGTATGGATAAAGCAGTTGCTCGAGAAGGATTCTCCAAACAAGAGGACCACTAATTCCTACCTCGGCTGATATTCTCCCCACACTCGTACCTGGATTCTGCTCTACCAGTACTAGAATTTCTTCTTCTGCTCTAGGAGTGGATACCGACCTTGGTCTTCCGGATAAATGGCACTGTTTGCTCAAGGAACCGGTATCACGCAATCTTTGGTGAATTCTTCCAAACATGCGTTGTGAAGGAATCTGGCGATTTGGATAAGCGTCAACATAAAGACGTCGCGCTTTGGTGGCGTTCCCATTAGCATGACCATACATGAAATGCATGTGTGTTAATTCTGCGTTAGAGTAACCAGCCATAGTGAAAGAAAACTTGTGCACTGAGAACAACTGTCAAATACGTACTGTTTATTTCACTAAACATCAACCAACTATTATAAGAAAATACACAACGTTTTTGCAAAATAAAAAAAGGGGCTAAAAAACATAAAACATTCCATATCTCCGCAACCGTTACTTTGCGGACCCATGTTTATTGAGATTTTTCTGCTTATTTTGGTTCATACTATTACCTTCTTAAATATTTTACACTCTTTTTTTAACACCCTGTATGTATCGGAACACGAAACTTAAAGACATTTTATCTTCCTTCTCTACGAACAAATACTTTGAAGTTTTCGCTAAAATATCTACTCTAAAAAATTTGAAAAGTAAGTACGATTTTAATTGTTACATGTAGTAACTGTTTTGTCTTTTTGAATACTCTTTTTATGTTTTCTTTTTTAAAACCACACCCTGTAATTGGTTTTGTACTGTATACAAACATATTATCTCACTTGTAAAGTAATTAATTACCTAAAAAAATTAAGGTATTGAATTAAAATATTGTTAATGAAGAAAACACATACCTGACATATTGCAATAATTAAATAACGTAAATTTTTAAAAGAAATTATACCCTTCTGTGTTTCTAAGAAAGATAAAAATACAAAACTTTCATAAAATGTGAAATTTTCGAAGGACAATGTCAAAAACAATACTGGACGGGTTGTAGTCCGCAGAGTAATTGTCTTCTACAATATCATTGGTTATTAATTAATTAATAGCTTGTCTTTGAAGTTTGTTTTGCCAAAAACCAAATTTGTCTTCACCAGTTGGGAGTTTAAGGATAATTTAAGCAAAGTAATTTTTTTCATTCTTTACATTTCCATGTTTTTTTCCAATTACAATACATATATATAAAAACGTATGATATACGTATGTGCCGCATGACAGTAGATAATTTGAGTGAATTATTAATACATACTCCCATTATTTCCATACTAGGGACATTGAGTTGGTTACTGGACAGTCCAACACAAACAATGAAATTATGTCAATGCCACGATTGATTGATACATTTCCAATTCTTACAATTTACAATGGAAGAGGGAGAAAATTGAATATTTGTACATTGCAAAACTCGATCTTTACAATAATCTTTAAAATTTCGTAACAATTGAGAATAGAACAAGGTTAGTTATATCAAATATCCACAATCTAGTGGCTAATTATTATTTGTGTGTTAGCTAATGTATTGTTTACATTTTATGAAACATTCTAAATTAGATCTTCATCATATTTATTTCAGGAATACGTTAAGTGCTCCTTTTAATTATTTAATTATAAATAGAGGGTATCCTGATATTCCACATATAAAGATAAAACTACTACAGGTTCTTGCGGTCAAAATAACACGGTTTAACTAAATTTATCTCTAGTCAAAGTTACCTCGTTTAGCCGTAGAGGACGTTAAAATTGGCACACAACTCTGAAACGCTTGTCCGATTTAAATGAAATTTGATGCCCTGGTGCTGGGGCATAGATATTATTTTTTGACACAGTACAACAACCCAAGTCGTTGCATTTACAGAAATCGAAAAAATATCACAACCCCTAAATAAAAGTCTCATATACTTATATGTATACATTTTTTTTCATGTGACTTCAGCCTTATTTTATACATATGTACTTAAACATTGTATTTCTAATGATTTTAACGTAATAAAGTTATTTTTTATTCATCACCAACATATTTTTTGATACAATTCTGGAATATATCACATTTTTTGAATAGTTTCCTCGTTCTGTAAATTATTAATTATTACTCTGCAAATTGTTAAAATTAAATAGTAGTAATCTATTGCCCTTCAAATCAAACTTAATAGTAACAATTTACAAAATCTGAAGTCCACAATGAATTATTTTGCTTTTTCTATTTTTATCTATATCTAAAAACACATACCTGGCATATTGAAATTATTAAATGTTAAATATATTCTATTGCTCTTGCACTAACATTACCCTTGACAAAAACCACCACGCAAAAATAGCTACGATAGATAAGATCTTACTTTCCTGTTTTTTACTTTACGACAGGTTTTTCAAGTAGCGTCCTTATTGAGACATATCTTTATTTTATATTTAAATAATTTATTAATTACTATCTGTCTACTAGATGTCGCTGATATAAATCAAGGCTAGTTGTGATATGTAGACAAGAGAGCAGTTATTCCAGGCAATATAATCATTAATCAGAAAAAGCTGTCCCAAAATTCACGCAAGAAGTTTTTAATTTAAAATTGTAAATTTTTATTGATTCATAAGGTATACAATATAAGGTTGTGTATGGAATATCGGATATCGGATAAATGGTCTCCACGGCTTTGCTAGCACATGCGCACTCAATGGTCGAAATTTTCCATTGCCGGTTTGCATAAATGCAGCTGAAAATTTCGTTGATACAAACCTTAGACTTCAAAAAAAAAAACCCAAAGAATAAACTCCAACGGCATTAAATCGCACGACCTGGCCGGCCAATTCAGACCACCAAAACGGGAAATTACACTACCAGCAAATGCCTCATGCAGTAATTGAATTGTTTCTCGGGCTATAACACTTATGGTACTGTCTTGTCGACATCACATGTCGTCTACATCCATATCTTGCAATTTATGTACAAAACTGGATTATCACGTCGCGATAGTGAGCACCTTTAGCTGTTATTCCCTGACCAGCCGCATTTTTTGAAGAATAATGATCTGATGATGCCTCCAGTTCAAAATCTGCACCAGACAGTGGCACGTTGTGGATACATTTGTTTCTCAACAATCACTCGTGGATTATTAAATAAGCATCATCGCTGAAGACCATTTTGTTTGAAAAATCAGCATCCGCTTGTTCCATAATCCATTCAAAGAACTCTCTTCGCTATGCGCTTTAGTTCTTGAGTCAAATGAACTTTGTAAGCATGAAGATGCAAATCTCAGCAACACTCTCACGAACTGCTTCGACGTTTTGTGTTGAACGACTTACGGAAGGACGATCAGAGTATTAAAGATCACTAATGGATCCCGTCTTCCTGAATTTTTTAATTAATCTCTTCACAGTCGATGAAGTTAAATCACTATTTGTAAGAACTTTTGCGAACTATAACTGCTAAGCCTTCATTATTTTTAAAATATTTCTCAACAATGAAAATCCGTTGTTCTTTAGTGTTGCGTGAATTTTGGGATATTCGATATATGAGGTTAGGTATCTTTTGCATACCTACAATTTTGGTATCGAAGAACTTTGTTTGACTTGACTCAATAGGATTAAAAATAAAGTAAAAATACCAGAGCTAATAACAAAATATATGTTTTAAAAAAACTATGTTATTTTTAAACCTAAATCTGCAGATGTCGTTTTCGAAAATATGGACTTAGGTGCCTATCCCCTTATTGCATCAGGTGCTTCAATTTTAATATTTTCAATTTACAAAAATACTAAAATATCTCGGTATCCTTTTATACAACAGTCGAATAAACATTAAATTTGAAATTTTTACTATTTTTCAAAATTAAGGGAAAGAAAGCTTATTTTTAAAAACTGTTGCCGTTTATTTCTGTTAAACTAACGGCACCCAACAGCAAACGTTATTGTTTCAAAAATGAGAAAAGTTTTAGTTAAAAAAAATAGTATTTCATATTTTTTTCTCAAATAGCCTCCAAATATACGTGACCATAAAAGATTCTAACCAACTTACTTGAAATGGTTTAGAACTATATTTTATTTGTACTTGCATTAGAGGAAGTAAGTAAAAAATATTTTTTTATCAAGATATATTTGTATTGAAAAAAATATACTAAGGGTTAATTAAACAAATAACATTAAAAAATTGTATATTTATCCAACTAAATTCTTTAGTTATTTACTGCTTTATTGAAATTCATTTATACATTTATTTTTTAAATTTATAGTGAAACGACTAAGTTATAAATAACATAGTAACCTTAAAAATGTCAGCTTAATTCATAATATCTTGCTACTATGCCAAGTCTTATTATAACAGTTGTTTATCATGTTGTGAAGCGAATAGTTATGAATAGGCTGTTTTCAAATGACAATTTATGAATGAATAAAAAATTACTACAAATGTAAATCTTCAAAAGGGAGATACATAGAAATTATATTTTCAGTCACTCTACGTGTCATTTTATTTATTTGTAGATTTAACCATTGAGAATAAAAATGCTAATTTACAATGCGATTTCTGTTTTTTGCCACATTTGTAGCAGGTTATACATACAGGGTCGGAAAGTCCCCATGGTTCATCGGCCGTTACGTGAGAGCGATAAAGAAAGTCATAGAAATCCGTGCGATAGAGAAAGATGGCTATAATGAAGGCGTCTAATGTCACCGCCCATTTCGACCTTCCACAAATAAGATCCACTTCTTATTTGTGAAAGGGCGAAATGGGCGGTGACTATTAGACGCCTTCATTATAGCCATCTTTCTCTATCGCACGGATTTCTATGACTTACTTTATCGCTCTCACGTAAAGGCCGATGAACCATGGGGACTTTCCGACCCTGTATACAAAAATGGGATAAAACAGTAAGTAGTTGTAGAATAATATATTCTGTTATTCTAAACAATCAGATAAATTTGATTGTTTAGAATAACGTCAATCAATAGCACGTTTCATAAATCTTCCCAAAATAAAAGATAAATTTACCTAAAGAACGTGATACTTCTATGCCTTAAACTTATTGTTATCCTCATGAGATCATAAATTAAATAATACGTTGTCAGTTTTTACCTAATTTAAACTTGACTCATACCTTTCAAAACAAATATTCGCAGTTGCAACATTAGTGTGAATTTGAAATAATTAATATCTTTTTCTTTTTTGAATACGTTGTCGACATATCTTTTTTTTATTATATTTTAAAGACTCTAATGTGTTGAATTCTATACAAAAATATAATTAATTGCACAAAACGAGATTCAAATACAAAATATTAATTCTATTTTAAATACGAAATTAGAATATGAGAGATACTTATATAATATCGAGACCCTGAAATTCCTTCGAGTTTGACTTAAATTGTGCAATAGCTGCAACTTGTCCCCAATACAGCCTGTTATGTATGTATGTATGTATGTATGTATGTATGTATGTATGTATGTATGTATGTATGTATGTATGTATGTATGTATGTATGTATGTATGTATGTATGTATGTATGTATGTATGTCGGAGGGTGGTGGAATTGTTTTTCCACTGCGGCACTTAGGCCTTATTAGGCCCCTTGTACACCCTCCTTCATTACTCGAGTACATTTCTTCAAACCATCCTATTTACTACACGGGTGGCTTGGTGACAAAGTCTCGTACAGTTTATATATGATAGCATGGTCTCGAGTTACAGAGATTTTCTTTGCCCTGTTCTCATTACCATTTATCGGGGACCACACGCGTGCGGAAATGTTGGGCGACCTAGGTCTCTGGTAGGCTGCCACAGCCACGTCCCCGAGCCTGACTTAGGTCACCCATCCAAATTCCAGCCTGCGTCCGTGATGCTTGCCTCGGCAGATCGAAATCCGCCGAGATAGAAGATAAAAAATTTGAAAATATAGATATTACTTGATACTATCATCAATATTAGCTTAAAGTAAATTCTTAGACAAAAATCGCATTTTTACAAACACGAGAACTGTTGCTGAAATATTTACATTATTTAAGAAGTACAAATTAAAGTCATAATTAAAAATAATTTTCCACAAAAATACGGTTTGAGCCAATAAGAGTATTTACGCGCCTCATCTGAAATCCTCTAATATTTCTTACTGAAAGGGGTCTACCTGAAACTTAAAATGTGTGGTGTTATAAGTCAACTACAGAACGAAATTTACAAGGAACGACTACAAAAATCGTAACCACAAACAAATTGTGCCCTAAGGCCCTATATAATTTATTTAAAACTAACCATACTATTTAATATAACTCAAATCGTATGCGTACTGAATTTCAATTAGATATTTCCATTTTATTTTAAAGACATCGACATAATTAATTAAATATAATATAATAATATAAGTATTTGTATGTCGCGAACAAAAGACAATAGATCCATAGTTTACAGCCTTATAATTATTTTTTTTGTCATTTTTATTGCCTATAAAATTATGACACGTTGTTCTCAAACACTGTGTATGTATTTATAACTGTTTCCTACGCTAATATACTTAATTAAACAAAAATATATCCAAAGATTTTTGTTCAAAAGTCGCGTCAGAAGTATTAATAAAGTTATGGGAAATAGAAATATGTACCTAATGAGCAAACATTTATTATTCTGATTAATTAACAAATAATTACTGTGAAAATACTATCTACCGGAAATATTATGAACTGATAAGAATTCTGGAATTTGAAGATACTTTACACTCGACTTTACTTGATTCATTGAGATGTCCTTAGTAGTACATAATTGTTTTGTCTTCTTTCTTTTTCGATTAATTTTAAATAAGCGGACCTGTAGTATGAACAATAATAATGACTTAACACCCCTGATGACATGAAATATCTTTGGAAATATGAAAGTTATACCGTATTAGAAAAACTTTTGTTCTATAATTCGAAAACCGGTAGTTTTAGATTCTAGTTTTATTAGTTTTTAAGATTAAAATGATACAAAGGGAAAGCGTATTTTGGAAACACACTGTATAAAAACATACATTTCAAAAAGAAATCAATCAAATAGATTTTTCCAAGTGTTAGGTATGTATTAGGAACAAAAAAACTTCTAAATAAGCTATGTAATAACAATTAATAATTATAATGACTACAATAACAAAATATGTTGAACAAGCATTCCTATAAGATAAGATAAATTAATTCATTATTCTTTAAGTTTAGTTTAAGTTTTTAAATATTGTGAAAAAATATTCAAATGCAAATGCAACTAAAATATGTATTCACGTTTCCATTTCAAACGTGATTGAAAATTGAACAAACTTTTCTAAAAAAAAAAATATAAGAAAAATTCGAACTGATACACGTGTATAAAAATGAATTGATCTTAAGTAGCATCTTTAATAAAACAGATATTTCTTAACTTTATTTTTCTGTTTTTGTTATATTTCATAGATATAAGATAAGGCAAATGCAACTTTGCAGGTGTGATACAATTTTTAAATATAAACAGAGAATTACATTTTATCTTTGATTTCAGGGTAATTCCGACAGTGTGTTGCAAAATCCCACACATGTAAATACAACGTTTTTGATAAATTGATACTATTTTAGTAACCGGTAATCATTCGTTATTCATAGTTGTAAAGAAATTTTAGGCTGCAAAAGGCAAAATGTATTTTTTTAAAGATACAAATTCATTCGAAAGATGGTTAAAAATTTCATCTATCTTTAAGGATATCAAATATCGTACAATATACTTCGAGCATCGATAGTATGCTAGAAAATAAGAAAAAAATTCCTACACAAATAATGTTTCACAATCGCAAAATGTGAAAAATTGATAAGGTTTAAAAAAAAATCAGAGGCTCATCTTTAAGAGGCTGTATCCCTCTAGAAGGCATTTCTGGGCTTCCGATGAATACAACTTTTTTCTCTTATTTTTAAATGTAAATGCGTTGGTAAAATGTTGCAAGCTTTTTTCAGGTCACCCTTTATATAGATACAGTGAAACGATTTAACCATTACAAAGACTTCGGCACACAGAACACGGTTTACCATTTTTTTTTTATTTTTTCCTAAGCAGAAAGTAAAATATTCGATCGGAGGGTTCTTTCGTTGTTTGTTCATGAATATAACTTAATACAATTTGCTATTCATTGTTTCTATAGACAAAATACTCGTAAAGATCAACTAACTACCACGTGCCTCCTAAATTTAGATGTTCTATAAATAAAAAAATACATTGTTACCACAATTACAGATGTACATTACCATAAAACAGCCACAAAATTAAAGTTGATAAGTAAAGTAAATCATGAGTCATTTAAAATGTTAAGATATTCCACAGATTGTGAGATGCTGGTTCAAAATACGATGGGAGAAACCGAAATGCTAATTCATTGGTCTAATTATAGAAAGTAGAATCACATATCACTTCAATACAATTCACTACTTACAAATTTTAGATTTCTCGAGTAATGTGAATTCAAATGGTGTTTGAATAGATTGAAAATGTCTATGCACCTATGCCAAAGAAATCAAAATTCATCTAAATACAAAAAATTAAAATACTCTATCCTAATTGACTAATAAGACATGCATAGAAACCTGCCGTAATAAGATAATTGAATTGAATACTCTGGAAAATATGTACTTTTTTAATCAGATGTAAAAATGGTATATTTGAGCTTAATAGCAATCGATCTGTCACTTATCACCTTTTAGTGCAAAATAAAAACGGCCTAGGTTACACGTCACTTATTCCATTCTTGCACCATTTGTTTATCTTAAATATTATTTTTGGAAGTTATAATTATGCATCTAATAATTTTGTCTACGTCAAAACATTTTGAATGTTATATCGTATTATCAGTTCAGACAATTCACCACACTTTCCATACGGGACCACTAAGTCGAAAAAAATCGCCACATGCCAAATCGACCGTAGCTGAAACCGAGCAGAATGGCCCAACGGACCCAGAGCCCCAGTACGGCGATTTAAGGAGCGTAATACGGGAAGGAAATTTTCACCTCGCTTTCCAATATCCCGCCGCCGCCGTCGCGCTCAAATCTTCTCCGAGCAGCCACAAAACGATCCTAGGCGCGAGAAATGGAGAAATTCACCTCACTTTTCGTTCAAGCCGTTTTAAATCCGAATTTCGGAGACTAAAAACTCTCCGAATTTTACGAAATTCGGACTAAAAATACGTTAAAGAAATATAGGCCACCCAGAAGAATGTCACATGCTGAAATGGTTCAACGCGAAAACCAGCTAGGCTACAGGGAGCCGCATTAAACCGGAACATGAGAGGGAAACCAGCGGAGACACGCCTCCACTAGCGATCGAACGTCTACCTTGGACGGGTGCCGGGCCAGTGCTTGCGGCACACGATTAAAATGTTTACCATCTATTCTATATGCAAATGTACATAACTTATATCTACTGTCAAACATATTGTAATATGCTCAAAAAGTCAACAATAAAGCATAAAATTATGAACATTCCAGATCTGAGTTATATTCTCTCAGAAAAAATAGCCACACGAGCTTAAAGCTCACACAGCTCTACCTACCTAAATAAGCTCTTAAGTTGCCAAAGATAACATCTCTAAAGCTGCCATACACTAGCCCGCCTACGAGCTGCAGTGAATGAAGGCTTCTAAAGCTTACAGACGTTCTACTATACGGAGGCCTCAAATAACTGTTATAAACTTATTATGCTTATTAAAAATCCTAATACAAAACAAAAGAGGGTCAGTTGATTCTCTCTAAAACCAACTCTTTAACTGTTAAATATTTTCTACAACCGCTTTCCTTATGAAATTATTAATTTGTTAACTTTTGCTGGCACTATACCTATATATTTTATGGTAATAACTTCCATGTGAAGCTTTTATTGTATAAAAATTGACGCGGCCCCATTTTGTTTCAAATTAATATACAAATACTTAACGTAAACGTTCTTATGATGAGTGCGGTTATAAGAAGGCAACGGTTGTGTCACTTTTTGTTTCAATAACATCTCTACTTCTCTACTAATATTATAAATGTGAATGTAAGTTTGTTTGTTACGCTTTCACGCGAAAACTAACCACTTAACCGATCATCATGAAACTTTGTACACATATTCTTGGAGGTATTAGAAGTAACATAGGATAGTTTTTATTAAAAAAAATATTTTTTACGAAAGTTTTTCTATATTTATTGTTTCAGGTTAGGTGTCATTTTTGTGGTTAATTCGTGATTTTACCCTTGATCTCTGATAATGGCTTCAATTTAATTCAATTTAATGGCTTCAATGAGAGCGAAGCCGCGGGTAAAAGCTAGTTATGTACATAAAAGAACTCGGCCTACAGCCAACCCTGTACCACACTGGAGCCGCTCTAACATTTCCGATCTCTAATTATTACACAAAACATTGCATACAAATCTTGGTACCTATTAAAAAAATATTGAATAGAAGTTAATTGACAATACACAGGGTGTCCCGGTACTTGATACAAAAAAGTCGAGTACACATAGATAAGGTCAAAATGATATCAGTTCTTCATATATTTTTTTTTTCATACGGGCCTTCGTTAATAAGTTACGGGCCCTCAAAGTGAAAGTTAAATAGTTATTTTTATTTAGTCTCTAAACTATTAACTTCAGCATGATGCAAATTTGGTGATCGATAACACATGCGTACAGCTTCTTTTTGATGTTATAAGTGAAACTTGATTACGCCCAGAACGCCAGGGACGTACTATGCCCAATGGTTAACAACCCAAAATTCTTGCATAAATGATGATAGCAATCTGCCTGTATCAAAAATAATTTTCCTAAAGAATTTACCGACCATAATACCCTCTTGGTTCAACTCGGTAAAATTAATAGTATAAGAAATATTTGTGATTTTATGTCATGGTGAACATCGAGCAGCGCCTCCACCATTTCTTGTTTTGAATTTTTTATTGGACATAATTACTATGTTAGAACTATATATTTTTAACATGAGATCCTAGAAAATCTTACTATCTGCTAATGTAATTTTCACTAACAAAATTTGACAAACAAACTTTACACATAAAATAGAAAAACAAAACAAGAATAAGTTAATGTAAGTTAAATATTCAACTTCAAACAACATGTCCATTTAGACTTTTCTCAAAAATGTTTAAACCTATTAAATTATTACCCACTAATCCTGCCCATATATTCATTATCAATGAATGGTCTTTTGATAGCACAGTACCGTGCGGATTCTCTTCATTCAATAAATGTAAGTTATGGGAATTAAGAATGGCATTTCTTGTATGCATGGGTAGCAATAGTGGGTAATAATGTAATAGGTCCATATATTTTTGAGGAACGGACATCGATATTTGAAGTTTTTGCAAAAAAAATTGTAGCCACTATGAGACCATTTTCCATTAGACACCGAAGAAACGTTTGGTTCATGCACGATGGGGCTCCTCCTCATTTCCATAATGTATGTACGAAATTATTTATGCATTGTGTTTAATAATAAATGGATTGGGAGAGAAGGGTAAATTTCATGGCCACCACGTTCTCCAGACTTTAACCCGATGGACTTCTTCCTGTGGGATACCTGAAAAGTTTAGTATACGTAGTAGTACCGACAAGGGATGAATTGCTACATAGAATTAATTTCCATTGTGATAATATTAGACATACCCCAGAAATGCGTAGAAACAAATAACATTTCTAAATTTAAGAAGTGTATGGAGGTGGAAGGTGCCCATATTGAAAATGTATTTTGATATTTTTTTTTCTTTTAAATTATTTTTTTAGCTTTAACTTATTCTTGTTTTGTTTTCCTATTTTGTGTTATGTGTGTGTGTTTATCAAATTTTGTTAGTGAAAATGACATTAGCAGACAGTAAGATTTTCTAGGCTCTTATTTTAATAATATGTACGGTTCTAACATAGTAATTATGTCCAATTAAAAATTAAAAACAAAAAATGGTGGAGGCGCCACTCGATGTTCACTGTGACATAAAATCACAAATATTTCCTAAACTGATAATTTTACCGAGTTGAACCAAGGGGGTATTATCGTTGGCAAATTCTTGATACAGGCAGATTGCGATCGTCTTCTATGCAAAAATTTTGGGTTCTTAACCATTGGGCATAGTCCGTCCCTGGCGTTCTGGGTATAATGAAGTTTCACGTACAACATCAAAAACGAGCTGTACACATGTGTTATTAATCACCAAATTTGCATCATGAATCATGATGAAGTTAATAGTTTAGAGACTGTAAATAAAAATAACTTTGAGTGCCCGTAACTTGTTAACGAAGGCCCGTATGGAAAAAAATTATAGGAAAAATTGATATTATTTTGACCTCATCTATTTGTACTCGACTTTTTTGTATGAAGTACCGGAACACCCTGTGTATTAAATAAATGAAAATTAAAAAATGAATTACGAAAATAATTTACTCTTCTGTGAACAATAATTGTGACAGCGATGACAGCTGCTGTCATTAAATTTTTATATGCTTTGTGGATTCTTACCGCCAAGATCCAAGGCCTTTCAAATTGTGAAACTGACAAATTGACTGACTGACTGACAGTACTTAATAATAATTCAATAAAAATTAAATTGTTCAATAATGCGTATATGACTTTAATCTGGATAATTTATAACTAAGAAATAACATTGCTACCTTATTTCAATTTACACACTAGTACATAAAATTAAATACAGGGTGTGCTAAATGGATTGTTTATATTTTAATTAGTAAAGTACCTTTTCCTACTCCTTGAAAAATTCCCATTATGTGTTACTTATACATTTGTAGCGCAAATAATTGTCATAGTTATCCTTTTCCGTTGTAAACAAACCGGTGTAAAATAAAAAGAAAAACGAACACGACGGAAGTGTTCAAAACCATTGAATTTTTTTAATATTTCAAAAGCAAGTAAAATAAATTGAAATATATTTTCTATCATAATACTTGTATTATGTCTGGTACTTTGCAGCAAAAAAAGACACGTGATGCCTTATCAGATCACCAGGTTTATCTCAAGAAGCAAACAACAAATAAGTGCGATATCAGACCTTCCTAGAATTTTACCGCAATAATAAAATTGATAAGTATATACCAGCGTGAAATTAAATACACAACACCTTTGTAATAAGTAGCCTGTACGTTAAGTCAATGTGCAAAATATAAACAGAAAAATAGTGGAAGTTTATTCGAGTCATGTTTTTCAAATATGCATTTGTTAACGGCATTCGCATTTGTTTGAGTTTTATTTTTAACAGGATAATCCTTGGCAGATCCAGCTACTATCATTCTATCAGTACAATGATACACACTACCTGGCAATAAGTTGAACAGATAAAGCGTTGTGGTATATTTCCGCTCAGTTACATTTGCGTGCATGACCTACATTTAGTGCTTCTTCCAACAGCGATGGCCATATTTTTAAGCACTTATATCGAGACATATTAAATATTTACATCTATACAATATCATTAAAAATTTAAGTTACCTTTCTTTTTATTTGAGCTTGTGGAGTGAATATTGGAATGGTTCGTCGATACACTTTGCCCCATGTTATCTGGTTTGCAACACTTTCACGATTTGTTTACAAATATGATATATTTAATAAAACTGCAGGAACAAAACAAACGCACTCGCCTTCGGTTGGATATTAACGGGTTAAACGTTCGCGGTAATAATTAGAAAATAAAACTATTAGCCGTAATGCATATAGTAGCAACGACCAGTTTCTCCAAGGTTTAATAAATTATACAGAACGTAAATAATAAAAACTAATTAGCAAGACCGTATTACGGTTGGCGTACAACGCAAGCTATTCCGACGAGATATTACAAGACAATGAGATCTAGACCAATCTAAAGATAGTAGGTTTGGAGTAGGACCAACAGAGTGAACAAAAATAAACAACACAATAAATAGAATTTAGATAGTTATGGCTAATTACATTTTTCGGAATTACAGTGTAGTGACGACTGTTTGTCGAGTAAATACATAAATTATTAAAAGGACATTTTCCACTTTATCTAAAGCCTGAAAGGAATATACCAATGTTTTAGTCCAGTCAATGACAATTTTCCTGTATAATTTTGCCAAACATCACCGATTTTCATAAAAATTTGGATTTAGGTTCTACTTACCCTCTACTTCAAAGTTGACCTTGTACCGGGGGTTGTATTACCCTGAGCGAGACCCTTTCTCGGGGGTAAAAATTGTTTAATTCAAATTAACTCCAGGAATGACTAATTCTAAGCAACTTTTGTTCTATAAAGTTTTTTCTGAAAGTCAATACTTTTCGACTTATTCACGAGTGAAAGTGTAAATTTTTTAACCAAAAAAAAAACACTTTTTCAGATGGTTTTTCGCGAAAAACTCAAAAAGTAAGTGTTTTATCAAAAAAATCATTCTTATAAAAAATGTAGCTTATAAAAAAACAAAAAGAATGGTGTGTTTATGGTGTCTGTAGACCCAATACAAGCGGAGTGATAGCTTGTTGAAGGTTGGTTCTTATTCGTCAAACGCCAAAATTGAAAGTTTAAACGTGAAATAACCAAAAACCAATGCATTTTTCAGGGAATACTCATGGGACCTTTTTTAAAGTGCTTAAAAAAACCTTTATTTTTATTTTTTATAAAAGTCCCTAGCATCAAACCTAAGCGAGTTACGACGAAAATAAAGTTGGTCGGTATTTTTTTCGGCGACAAAAAACGTAAAAATCACCCCCTAATTACCACCCCAATTGAAAATAATCGTTACTACTTTACAATTTACTTTTTCGGCAACCGTCCGGGAAGTGGCTACTTCCCGGACGCTTTTTCTTTGAGAAAGTAGCATTTTTTCGGCCTAGTCCGAGAAGTACGCACTTCCCGGACTAGGCCGGGAAGAATCACATCGTTGTTGTCATTGTGAATATGAAAATCTTGGAAGGTATGATTTTGATAAATGCAGTTGAACATTACCATAGCAACGAAATAACGACTGACAGCTATCTGAAGTGAAATTAGTTGACATTTTAATTTTCGAAAGTTTGCATGGTTTTTGGTCGCAATTGTCGCAATAAACTATGGAAAGCAACAGCGATAGTGAGTTTGAAAATGTGCCTTACGAAATTTCCAATGCAGCAGCTGCTGCTACAGCACAATTATTGCCTGAAAAATCAAAGTCCAGGTACGAAAACGTTTATGATTTGTTCACGAGATGGATGGATATGAAGAAATGCAAAACTATTACAGAGGATGTAATTTTAGCTTACTTGGCGCAAAAATCTGAAACTGTCAAATCCTCTACCCTGTGGAGCATGTACTCTATGTTGAAAAGTACCATTTTAGTGAAGAAAAATGTAAACATAGCCACTTTCCCAAAGGTAATCGCATTTCTTAAAAGGAAGAATGTTGGTTATAAAGCAAAGAAATCAGAAGTCTTCAGCAGCGAGCAAATCAACAAATTCATTAGAGAAGCAGATAATGAAACATATCTAATGCTAAAGGTAATTTTAACAAAATATTACGATTGTAGGATATAAAAGTATCAACTTAATTTGCTTCATTTTCAGGTAGCAACAATTATTGGGTTAGCCGGTGCGTGTAGACGGGAAGAACTAACAAAAATGTCAATTGATCTAATAAACGACAAAGAAGATATGTTGCTCGTGAAAATACCAGATTCTAAAACACATATTGAGAGAAATTTTGTTGTAATTGGGCAAGAAAACCTGCTGTTGTATAGGCAATATTTATCTTTACGGCCATCCCATACTCCACATAACAGATTATTCGTGAATTACAAAAAAGGAAAATGTTCGATTCAGCCCGTTGGTATCCACAGTTTTGGGAATCTCGGATTAAGAATTGCAGAATTTTTAAATTTACCCAATCCTAAAAATTACACAGGCCATAGCATGCGTCGAACTTCAGCGACGATATTTGCTGATAATGGTGGAAACATCACAAATTTGAAGAGACACGGTGGCTGGAAGTCTACCAATGTCGCTGAAGGATATATAGACAATTCACTAACAAACAAAATTAAAATTGCCAAGACCATTCAAAAATTATCAGATGAAAACAATCAATATGAAACGGAAACTTTACCTTCTTGTTCTGACTACAAAAGGCATTTAAATATA
>NW_019417279.1:71129-83565 GCF_000390285.2 Anoplophora glabripennis
AACACCTGTCCGTGCTTATTTAGATGAGCTGTTCCCGAATCGTTGGATAGGGAGAAGGGGGCCGATTGAGTGGCCAGCCAGATCGCCTGATTTGACACCCCTAGATTATTTCTTGTGGGGATACTTAAAAAGCAAAGTATACGTTACTAGACCGGTTAATTTAGAAGATTTAAAAGCAAGAATTCGTCACGAGATACATCGTATACCTCCTGAAGTTATTGATAATGTCCAAAAAGAATTTATTAATCGTCTTGGCTACTGTCAGGCAGCCAACGGTGCACAATTTGAACATTTAATTTAGTCGATTTTTACATAATCATTATCATTTTCAGTATTGTGAAAATTAAATTTTAAAATCTTCAAACATTATTTTCTTGAAATTTTTGTTATGTAACACCATAATTTTTCATGATCTGTGTATGTAGAATGACACGCTCTTTCAAATGGCATGGTCAAAATTGGGGGTTGCTATTTAAAAAAATTGTCGATGACGTCATATCTCGAACAACGATGACGTCACAAATATGGGTCGTATGTCAAAAAGTGTCTTTTTTAAAAACAAAATCGACGTGCCAGGGGATTTTTTCGAAAAATTCTCAATTTAAAAAATAATGAATTTATTCGTTACTTTTCAAAAGCACTGTATATTGAAGCATTGATGAATACACATTATAGCTATATTTTAGGCACAGATGTATTTACATTTTTGATTATTTATATGTTATTTGCAATAGGAAAAAAAATTTTGTTATAAAAATAAAAAAATTTAAATTCTTATTTTCCCTATTTTTGATTGCAAGTTTTAGGGTTTTCAGTAGGGTTTTTTAAAGGTTTGATAAAATAAATACATTATATGTATTTTGAATAATAAAAAGATTGTATTATATTTTGAACTAAAAAAAAAATAACTATAATTGTTCGATTTTTTACAAGGGGTGGTTTTTATATTAAAACAGTAAAGAAATCTTAATTTAATATCACAAAGTATATGTTTAAATTATTCCAAGTTGCTAAATAATATTTTTCAACATTAAGTTGTAATGATTATCGCCTTAGGGGGTGGTTTTTAGGGATTGGCATTTTTTAATTCATCATAATTACTTATTTAAAGATGATTTCAACCTATTACACGCTCGAATCTACAATTTTATAATTATTTTCGAATAGGGGTAGTTTTCACCCCTAAAAAATAAAAAGCAACCCCCGGCACTGGGTCAATTTTGAAGTAGAGGGTAAGTAGAACCTAAATCCAAATTTTGGTGCAAATCGGTGCTGTTTGGGAATATTATACAGTAACGCCGTATTTTACCTTCAATTACTGGACTATTTGGGGTAAACACAATGTTTCCTATACCACGCACTGTACCGTAAAGTGATTTTGAGGCGATATATTTTTCATATTCAGACGAACCTTAAGACTTTTTGAGTTAAATTAACCATGCATACTCCAAAAGATTACTCCTATTTACAGGTCCGGCTTTAGGGAGGTGAGGGGTACGGGAGCTATAGCCCCGAGGGACCCGGTAAGATCTGGCAAAATGAAACCAAAAAGTGATTAGCTTTTGCTTTTTTAGAATCAAACCAAAAAATATATTTTTTTTAGAAAAAGGGTCTCCGTAGAGCTTGTATTCCCGGGCCTACCCATAGGTTAATCCGGCCCTGCCTATTTATACCTTGAGTAATTTTGATTTAAATACATAAAAAGTTAGGATAATACGAGTAATCGTATTTTTGTTTTTTTAGCGTCTAAATCAAATCACCCCGTTCGTACGTAGGGGCGAATTTTTTTTCCTTAAAGAATATGCATAAACATATATATTATATGCAGGGTGCAAAGATTTAAATCAACTTGATTTAAATCAAGATTTAAATCGTGATTTAAATCAAGATTTAAATCGTGATTTAAATCAGTTGATTTTTTATTTTAATCATGGGAATAAATTTTAAAAAATCAACTTTTTTAAACGCTTTTATTAAATCGAAAAATAACTGTAAAAGTTACAAAACTATAAAATATGATTCATTCAACACATAAACTTAATATCTATTCATCAATAAAATAATATACTTTCTGTTGTAATATTTTAATATTTTTAATAACTCAAAAAATAAATGTAAAACGAATATATCATATAACACAAATATACCTAATAGTTATTCATCAAATAAAATATTACACTTGCTGTTGTAAAGTTTAAACAAAAACACCAATTTGCCTGCCTTCTCTACTCCCAGTCGATTCCTCAATTTAGAATGGACTAATCCAAACGAAGAAAAAATTCTTTCCACCGACGCCGATGATGCCACAGCTCCCAAAAGTTGCCTAGTAATTTTGATAATCGCATCTCCATTGTTTCCAAATACATCCTTGTGAGATATCCACCATTCGATTAGAAATTTTTATTTTTTATTTTTTTTATGCAGCGCTGTGGAAATGTTTGTTATTGTATAGGTGCGGCGAATTAGGCATTATTGACAGGAAATAAGACGTTAATTACTAGAAAATGCGATTTAAACAAAAAATCTGATTTAAGTCATAAAAATCTGATTTAAATCAAAAAAATCTGATTTAAATAAAAAAAATCGGATTTTTTGATTTAAAAAAAAAATCATGATTTTTTTCCACCCTGATTATATGTTTGTACAGAATTGCCTCACAAACAAGGGATTTGAGACAATTTCTTGATTATTTGATTGTGCCATAAATTGTTAAATATAAAACGCGATTAAAATAAAAACTACTCTGAATAAAAGAAACTACGATAAATTGTTTTATAATCATAGTAATATATTGTAATATGTAAGGAAATAAGATATACCACTGACTAATAATTTAACCGTTAAACACTTAGGTATCTTTAGGATTCTGTATCACACACTCATATTTATAAATATTTGTCATCACTGTTATTACTTTTATTGTTTGGATGGATCAAACTATTATTTAAGTTATTTTTAATGTAAATATAATCGTCGTTGTACATCTGTCATCAATATTGGATTAAGATACTGCGTAATGAAATTAAGTGAAAAGTTTAGATAATTTGTTTGTTGGGTATACGTTTTCTTCTTAGTTAAATTAATTGTTTTTGTATGAATTTCAAGTTACATTAGATTGTGAAATTGTTTGCGGCTTATGAATTGTAAAAAGTTAAAAATAATTGTAATTGACGTCTTCTCTGAGAGTAATCAGAATCATGTATTTTTTTAATGCCAAAATGTCATTTTTAGTAATACACTTTCCTGACCAAGTAAAAAATTCTTATTACGGCCCTGATCAGAGCTTCTCCATCCAAGGACACCAAAAACGGCTGTTCGTTCTATCGTCTTAGTCAATTGATTGAAGACGAGAAATTTACCACAATATTTGTATATGTTTGTAGAAGGTAGTTTATGTATTGCATTTATTGCATTTTTGAAATACAAATATTTAGAAAACTGCTGGATTTTTCAGTAAAGAAATTTACATTATCAATCTACATAATGTTTGCCCTAGTTAGGTAACAATTATAGCAATTTTTTACATCAAAAATAATGTATAGGTACCTATTAGAAATTTTCCTAAAAAAATTTTCATTTTAACATCCCATATCCCATATCTTTTTTAATATCCACTTGTAACCTAAAGTAAGTTTGGCTAAATAATATTTTAATGTTTATAATTTATTTATATTGTGATCCTTTACTTATCAAATGCCCTGGATATAAGACCCTCGCAAATGGAGTAATGGTAATGGTGTGGTAATGTCTCAAATACTGAGTGAATTACGTCCGTAATTTCCGTAAACAAAAACTGGAGAATAATAGTTAATGATGTTTCATCTAATAGAGAGTTGTTGCTTCAACAACACCTCATATACTTTATTAGATGAAGTAAAAGTATTAATTTTTTTCTTCTCTAATTGCAGCACCAGTTTGATTTGCATTCATTTATATATACAGGGTGTCCCGTAATTCCACGTAAATATTGAAAGGGGGTATTCTATTCAGTTTGAAAGGGTGGTAATTGATAAAACATATTTTTTTTACTCGGAAAGTATTAATTTTTTGGAAAAATTGAAAGAGCAAGAAAAGTTTCTAAATTCATAGGGCCACAAAACCGTAACTTAAATTTTGATCCATAGCCATCTATAAAAAGTTCTGACCAAATCAGGAAGGGTTGTTTGTTTCAACCACTTCGAAGTGAAGGGTGCAAATAAAAATTTATTGCTAAAACGTAGTTCTACATTAGTGTCTTTTATCAGTGTCTGAGTGCTGGGCTAGGGCACTAAATTTTATAAATAGATGGCCTTGAATGTATGAGGGCTTGTGTATAGTAACTTTAGGAGCTGTGTATGGCAGCTTTAGATGTCAAGATTTACATCGCAGGATTGACAACGCCTGGGTGTTTGCTATAAAGTTATGGGTGCTTTGAGCTCGTGTTAATTTTTTAAGAGAAATTTTGACTCAAATTTTTCTTTTTTATAAAATTGTTATTTATTGAAATTTTTATATTTAATTAACAATAAGAATGAGCATATTATACCTGCAACAAAACAAAGTAAAAAATTTCGATCGTACAACTGGCCAAGATCCGTATCTGGTTATTGAAATGGAAAACATCAGAGTTGACGTTCAATCACGGCGCTTGATGGATCCGCAGATGTTCCGGTAGCGAAGTCCGCCAGTTACCCACCTTTGGATTATCGCCAAATAAAAGTGATGATACATTTTTATAATTCCCAGTTCAAATTCCGTAATATTCGGAAAACTTTTCAGTTTCCACGATTAGAAACTGGGAAGAATTTATTCAGCGAAAATTTTGGAAAGTTTAGTGAAAGCTTTAATTTCCGTGCCGCGCTTATTGCTTCTCGTGGAAGGCAGTTTGGACAAACAATAAATTATTAAAAAAAAATGGTCAACTACAGAAAAAAATGTACAATAGTAAGTCTTATAACTAGTATTATAGTAAGATGATAAAATAGTAATTATAGGAAAACTAATATCTGTCATCTGTCATATATGTTTTATTTTAAACAAATGACATGAGCCACCTTTGACTGAATTTTTTATAATATTGGATAAAATATGGTTCGTCTCTGCCCCTTATAAGATTTACCATTGTACAATTTTTTTTCTGTAGTTGATCATTGTTTTTTTATAATTTATTGTTTGTTAGTTAGTATGTGGTGCGAATAAAGCCATTATAACCATATTTTAAAAGAATATTTTGTCTCAGTGTGATTTAAATAAAACAATAGATTTTCCTGTTACATCATACATTACATATAGAAGTCGACATGCCTCGAAAACAAGTAAATATTGGGAAAAACTTTATATTACAAAAATTATTCAAAATTTAACGATCTTTCAGATGGATCACATTTCCACATTCCAGGAATCAAAAAATCTTTGGTATCGCCACGCCATCTATACAGAAAGATTTGAATTAACAATTCTAACTGCAATTTGAAGTTATTCGAGGGACCTAACAACCCCAGTTTCCGGAACTAAAATAAATTTCTTCATTTCGCAGATATTGGCACACCCTATATAGTAGAGTTTGGTTATTACGACTCCACTTGTAATGACCGATCACACAATGCGACGTACTTCAAGTTTAGTACTACATAGATTATTTTTCAGTTTGCTTATTACGTTGTCTATTTAGTATGATGAGATTCCACGATCCCTTGAGATATTGTTGCAATCGAACACCACAGTGTTGAACAATATTTTCAAATTGGTGTTAGATTCTATTTTTGAATATGCGTAACTTTATGAATTTAACTTTGGAATTCTTATAGTACCTACTAGAATAATATAAGACTATATCAGAAAGAAAAAATTATATGAAAAGTTCGTTATGATTTCAAGGTACTAGCCTCGGTACTAACTGATGATCCATTAATTATAAAATACAATTTTGAAATGTAAACTACGTATCGATAAGACCCAGACTATCATTTAAAACCTTGTAATCTATGTGCCTGCTACAAAAGTCTGCAATTAGTTTATAATCAATAAATCAATACGAAAATTTGTAACTAGTTTTATCAAGCTTTATAACTTTCATACAAATATGTATAATGTACTATATTAAAATTTTACTTAGCACAAAAAAATATTACATTTGTCTCGGTCTTACTCGTATCAGATATTTTCTAATACTGAAATGTTCATGAATTAATTATAACAATAGCAATAGATTTTTTACCTAACATAATTAATTTATATTTTCCTTAAATACGTGAAATGCAACTTAGGGAAAAAGAATTCTTCAATATTATTTTATAATGGTAGAATAGAATATATCGGCATCTCTTAACGAGTCTCTTAATTTAATTCAAAGGCTTCATGTTTGCAATTGTATTACACTTGTACAAGCAATTAGGCGAGCAGCAAATTGTGTTAATATTTTTTAATTGTTTAATGTGAGATGCCGGAAGCAGGCAATTTAGGATGCAAGTAGGTAGTTGACACGAAAAAATATTTTAATATTTGAAAATTAAAATTATTGAAAGTAAAAAAATTTGTTTTAGTAGTTGATGTCACAATTTTTAGTCATAAACTGTTTATATACTCTGTTTTTCACAAAATTAAAGGCAACATTTAAAAATGTCATTACATACAAGTAAAAGTAGAGTAAAATTTTAGTGTCACTGAATCTGAACTTCTTACTGTCGCCGAAGGATAAGTAAGTTAAACTAAAGTTTAGGAATCATTATCATGTGATGAGATGACGTGTTAATACATGTTGCAGAAATTTCTATTAAGTACATTATTTTAAACAGTGGATTTCCCAAATATTAACTTTTAGTGATTTAAATGTATCATTCTCTTCGTCTGAAACCATAAAAATAATGTCAGACTTAGTAACCTGAACACCCGGACTAAATTTCATAAACCTATTATTCTGATGTGCCACCGAAAACCGAAACATGATTAAATAATAACGACAAAACACATGTTTGTAATATCGGGCAGATTCAGATAACTGTCAAATATTCTAAAGCATCAATTAGTGATTTTATTTATTATTTATAATATCTACTCAAAGAACGAAAACTCCGGTAACAGCAAGTTTCTATAATATATATTATAAATGCCACACAATGTATATATGTCGTGCTATGGCAAAATGGCTAAAAATGTCACAAAATCAGTAACGAATTATAAATGAAATGGTTAGAATTATTGAAATACATTTCAGACATTATAACTTTTAATAAAGTTATTCATCATTAGGTTATTAATTAACAATATTTTGAACAATACGATTTAATAATAAAAAACCCTCTGTCTCAATTATAACCGTTTTTTAAAAATATATATAAGTAGTCTCTTAAAATTTTCACATGTACTATTAAAATTTCTCGCTTCATTTTGTTGATGTCTAAATAAATGTTAATTGAAAGAAATTGCCACTATAATTTCAGAGACAATTCCCCACAGATGAAATCATCACCACTATAGTCCTCAAAATAATTCTTCGCTACGTCTAAGCTCTAATTTGTTTTTTAAGAAAAACATAAACAATTGCAGTTAAATTTTGGTACTTTCTGTAGAAAGCAACGCTGGTAGAAAATAAATCATATAAAATAATATACGTATATTACATTCAAATATACTCATTCTGTTCTTCGCTACGAAGACAACGTTAAGAAGAAATAGTTAAGTCTAGATGAGTAGCAACTTACCATTCAGAGACCATATATGAGAAGGTAACGAATGAGCAGCATAGACTCGCCCAAGGGCGATATTTGCTGCTGCAGAACCCAAAATACTGCCAGCTTCTTCTGCAGAACTGCTGTCAGTCTCCGGACTGGCGCCCGTTGAGACGTCAAAACTGGCACCAGTCGCCGGTATGGATATAGCCTCGTGGCTAGCATGTAGGTCTGGAACACTTGAAAGAGAACGAGCTCTTTGACGATCGTTGGACATATCCATTCCCAAGGACCGCATAAATCGAAATCCGGGAGCTGTGACCACCTCGGAGCTGCTGCTCGTCGAAAAAGCTCTTGTACGAGGACTTTGAGCCCCGTTTGCTGTACTCGGTTTAGCGCCCATAACTTAATATTAAATATCACACAATTGTTCTTTACACTTTGATGATTTATTAAATTACATATTAATGTTTTGATAAGTCACACACTTGTCATAAATTACATGCGAAAAATTCACCTGATTTGACAGGCAACATATCGTTTGTTTTTGTTCGAAAAAAACAGGACACTGTAATTATTTAAAACTAATTTTACAATATTACACCTTTACGCGCTTCCTTTCAATACGCAACAATTTAATTTTTACACAATTATTAATACACACATAATGGCAAATGACGATATAAAATATATTTTCTGAAAGCCATATTATTCGATTAATTTAGTATATGAAAGGGAGATGGCGCTGCAGCAGAGGAAAATTTAACATTATTAACTTGGAACTACAAGTCAAAATGCCTACTTCATTCCTAAATTTCGATGACTACCCAAACATTAAACACGATTAAACATTAAGATTTCATCTGTTTTACTATTTATATGTAGTGGTTGTCGAACAAATTGTCATTTATTATTTAGACAAACATGAACATCACACTAGCTAATTGTGGGTTGCATAACATCACTGTTACATTAAATTCAAATTTTTACATTACATAATGATAATCGAATTTAACAATATTGATTTTAAAATTCGAAAACCAGCAACATTTTAATAAGGACTACCCTGCATATCTCAAATCGTAATTTAAATATATTGTCGTGGCACGAATCCCCAAACCCGTGAATTTCGAAAATTTATACCAGTTTCCAACGCATTTCAAGAAACATTCCAAAAACCGTTCATGAAGCATATATCCCGCCAAAACTACAAAACCATAGACAAGAGATTGCAGACAGCCTACAACGTTCATCGGAAGACGTACAAAATTTCACCGATGTTTTGAAACTTTTCCAAAGCTCCTCTACGCCGCTAAGCAACATCAGTCGTAGTAAACGATGCTAACAAAGCACGCAACCGATCGCTGAACCACTGCTGACAGCGCATAAAGGCGCGAAAATTTTTTAACTGAGTTCCGAACTTTTGGAAATTAAAATATTTCCAAATGTTACGAAATTCGGACTGAAGCAAGGCCTCATAGTTAGTTACAGGTTGATAAACCCTACGGAGACGACCATCATTCCAAGAAGGAGGCATAATCTTAGAATCAACGCGAAGACCACTGCAAGATTTTGCAGATCCAGCCGGAAGTGCGTTCGAATATCAACCTGAAAAGCCTTAAAATGGTAGCATCCCGAGGATGTAGGAGTGTTTCCTAGGCCATAACAATAAAGCATGGAGCATTATCCCAAGGTCAAGCGTCTCGTCACCAATGTGGGAAGAGCAACAAATATCAAAAATATTATTACTGTTTCCTTTCAAATTTATGTTAGGTATTTACTAATTTTCTTAAATTTTTGATTCTGCAAAATACGAAAGAAAGGCGCAAAACCTGAAATACAATTTAAGAAATTATAACTACCTTTATCATCTTATAAAAACTTCTAATAGTGCAAATAGTACCTATGTGCCAACATTTCAAAGGGCTCGAAGACAAATTTAAAGGTGACAAATTATTTAAGCCGCAGGCGTAAAATTTTAATCAATAGTCGTGCGTCATCATGCGCAAACAAAAGTGATTCCTATGATGTAAGAGTCCCTCTTTCAAATTTAATAACATGTTTTTTGACCCCTAGAAAACGAATACGCCGAAACATAATCAAAGTGCATGTGATAATAGTAGTAATGAAAAGTATTAGAAGAAAATCCGAATAAAACAAAGATAATGAGTGAAGAAGGAAACGACGCGCACGGTTATGCCAAATTAGGAAGATCACGTCGTGATACCAATGATTATCACACCAGGGGCGCTTTCATTAATTTTTCACCCCCCATAGACGCATACAACGCAGTATATCTAGCGTTTGTGCTGGGGGGCGCGGGATTCCTGCTACCCTACAACAGGTACGAGATTTGACATTTTCATAAACATCGCGCCTCCCCGAAATCGTAGTAATTTTATTCACCAACTGATTTTCAGGTAGTGGTTATTTTGTTCACTTTAATGATTTTTATCGAAATAAACAATAGTTGGGAAAATTTAGTATTTTGGAAATAAAATTTTATGGACCACTTGTTAGAAATTTTATACAAGTAAAACTTTAATGGCGGATTCTACGTCACAGATTAAGAAAAAAGTTCATGTACACATGTGACGCAAATGATTAGTTCGCGAGATACAGGGTTTCAAAAATTAATGAAAAATTTACTTCATTTCGTCGCTTAAACCGTTTAGTACAGGCAAACACTATTTTATTTGATTCAGAGATACAATATTTTTATGAATAACGTATTATTGCATTTTTAGTGATAGATATATGTATACACGAATGTATTAGGCGAGCGGTTCACCCCTAAAAAGATGCTTCTAAATGAAGGTAACCGACTAAATTTTTAAAACAAAAACCTGCAGCATGAAACTTTTTTCTGATAATTTACATATTTTTCGGCGTGGTCAGTCAATTGTTGTAAACAAAAAAGTTGTAAAAAAAAATTACTCGCCGAATGGCTTTGAAAATAGTTTTTTTATTGTAAAGTGGACCAAAATAAACACTGTTTGTTCTTTGACAAAAATTCGAAAAATGCTTCTTTTCCGAGATATTTACAATTTAATGTGAATTTAAAGTGAAATCGACAAATTTTCGAAATTTTTTTCTCAAAAACTACTGAACGGAGTTTAATTCTAAAAAAAGCATAATAATCGGCAGATCTTCTACTTTAAGATATATTTTTTTGGTACAGGTCAATTATTTTATTGAAGGTCTAAAGCGAGTAAAAAAAGTATTTTAAATAAAATTATGATAACATTTCAAATTTAAATTTCCTTTTTACAATATCTTGGATTAGATTATATTTACAATAAATATTATAATGATTTTTTTTATCGATATATGTTAACAGTACCTAATGTTCAAAAGATTATTTTGTTTGGTTTTGTAGCCGGAGTAAGGTTTTTGCAAGTAATTAGGAAAATTTAAATATTCGATTTTTGATTGATGGTGAAACGCTTATTTCAACTCAGGAACTTGTCGAAAGTAACGAAAAACTTATTATTTCAAAATTAAATAAAAAAGAAATTAATATACTTTTATTGCTTTTAATATTTTTGTAAAATAAAAATAAAGTAATTATCCTATACAATTTATTTTTCGAGACCGCTAGGTCAATTATTATTATTAGGTTAATTTTATAATTTAAAAACCTTATTTAGTTTNAGACTTCCAGGACTCGCCTACGGCTCGTCCTAGAATTTTGTCAACTCGTCCAAAAAAACAGTATTTTCCGGACTTGTTACGTAAATAACTATTATTTATGTACTTGTAATATGCTCTAGAAGTTTAACCGGTTTAAAGTGCTTAGTTTTGAAAAAAGTTGAGTTTGAAGTGAAAAGAAAATTTTTATATTTTTAGAAAAAATTGTGTTTTCTTCAAAATAACTCAAACTCAAAAACTATTAATGATACGCAAAATTTTGTAGAGTACAAAATTGTAGGTTTTGCTTGCTTGAAAATTTTATTTATTTTTTTCTGTAGGATAAAAATTAAGTAAGATATGGCCGTTTATACTTTGCATATGTTCGTAAATATCAACTTGTTCAAGCCCTGTCAGCTCAAACCCTTGCAAAACTTAGGGCTGAAAGAAATTTTAACTTATTTGATCTTATAGCCCTTGAAAAAAACTACAAAATAGTCTTTTGAAATGCTTGATAGCATAAAAACTACGCGAGTTATGGGTAAAAAACCAATCACATATTTTTGCAGATATCACATGTACGTGCTTTCGAAAAGTAACGAATAAATTCATTATTTTTTAAATTGAGAAGTTTTCTAAAAAATCCCCTAGCACGTCGATTTTGTTTTTAAAAAAGACACTTTTTGACATACGACCCATATTTGTGACGTCATCGTTGTTCGAGATATGACGTCATCGACAATTTTTTTAAATAGCAACCCCCAATTTTGACCATGCCATTTGAAAGAGCGTGTCATTCTACATACACAGATCATGAAAAATTATGGTGTTACATAACAAAAATTTCAAGAAAATAATGTTTGAAGATTTTAAAATTTAATTTTCACAATACTGAAAATGATAATGATTATGTAAAAATCGACTAAATTAAATGTTCAAATTGTGCACCGTTGGCTGCCTGACAGTAGCCAAGACGATTAATAAATTCTTTTTGGACATTATCAATAACTTCAGGAGGTATACGATGTATCTCGTGACGAATTCTTGCTTTTAAATCTTCTAAATTAACCGGTCTAGTAACGTATACTTTGCTTTTTAAGTATCCCCACAAGAAATAATCTAGGGGTGTCAAATCAGGCGATCTGGCTGGCCACTCAATC
>NW_019417279.1:86196-101865 GCF_000390285.2 Anoplophora glabripennis
TAAAATAAAAATAAAATAATTATCCTATACAATAAATTATCCAATAACTTTTTTATTTTTCGAGACCGCTAGGTCAATTATTATTATTAGGTTAATTTTACGATTTAAAAAGCTTATTTAGTTTAGTTTTGGTATAACTTTCAAGTCAATTTTAGCCATTTATAAAACCAAAAATCGAATATTTAAATTTTACTAATTACTTGCAAAAACCTTACTCCGGCTACAAAACCAAACAAAATAATCTTTTGAACATTTATATTATAAACATATATCGATAAAAAAAATCATAATAATGTTTATTGTAAATATAATCTAATCCAAAATATTGTAAAAAAGAAAATTTAAATTTGGTGTTATTATAATTTTCTTTAAGACATTTTTTTACTCGCTTTAGACCTTCAATAACATGATTGACCCATACCAAAAAAATATATCTTAAAGTAGAAAATCTGCCGATTATTATGCTTTTTTAGAATTAAAATCTGTTAAAGAACAAAAAGTGTTTATTTTGGTCCATTTTATAATAAAAAACTGTTTTCAAAGCCATTCGGCGAGTAATTTTTTTTTACAACTTTTTTGTTTATAACAATTGACCACGCCGAAAAATATAAAAAAATATGTAAATTATCAGAAAAATACACTATAAAATAAAAAGTTTCATGCTGTAGGTTTTTGTTTTAAAAATTTAGTCGGTTCATGCCCTTTTTTTTAGGGGTGAACAGCTCGCCTATATACATATCATAGTTGGTATATTTTATCATTTATCTTGAAAATAGTACATTCTCACAACATAGACAGGATAAACTACATTTGTGAAGCTTTTTTAGAGTTTTATTGTAATCATATTAAAAATAGGTAGGTATCTTAAAAGACAAACATCAAAAGGGAGATAGAAACACAACCTAACTTGCGAACACTTCATATTATTTATTGTCTGAAGTTATAGTGGCATAATTTTTTTTTATTTATTGGGTATTTTGACATGTGATTTTTTTTTAATTAATAAAACAAACCATTGCGCTAAAGAAATCAATCAATCAAGGGTTATTTTGCGACTATGTCTCAGAATTTACTTAGAAGATGAATTAAAATATACATCTATTCGCTGATTTATTTACTGAAATTAAACATTCTTTGGAATACTAAAATCAAATTAAATATGAAACTGAAAAACATTGAGAAATTATAAAAAATTAAAAAGTTATAGGTGGAAGGTTTGAGGATAGTGGAAAATATAATAAGGAGTTTGCTGGAATATTTTCAATAAAAGTATATGTACGTAATTTATTTATAATTAATTCATAATTTTAATACCGTTTAATAAATGGCTGGTTTATTTTTATTTTATTTTTAATGACCCAACTACAAATTAATTTTGTGGATACTTTCTTCGTAGGCAGATAAATTGTAAAATAAATTAATCAATGATGAAGATAAGCACTTATACAAATGGTACTAAAATTCTATAGCTATTTCCTAATTTTCTAATTCTTTTAATAAACGGAATGTCAAAGTTGATGCATTTCTAATGTGGAACACACTATACAGGGTATTCAGAATTTCTGTTTGTACGCCTGTAACCTTGTGGCATATGAAAACCGATCAAATTGTTAAACAAATCAAAAAATTTGTTACTAAAGTATTATCAACTACAAATCTACCGAGTACCATCATTAGCCTACTCTATTTAAGTGCAATTTAATCAGTGAGTTAATAAAAAAAAAACTTTTATTGGCAGTAACTTGTGTGTCGAAAGTCATATCCATATCAAAAAAGCTCCAGGGATATAAAGAAAGCTCAATAACCTGTTATCTATGGATAGAATCTTATCTTAGTAACAGTCAATTTACAATGAAACAAAATGTTTCAAGTGGTGTACCCCAGGGTTCACTGTCGTCTTACTTCTAGTGTATGTATCTGGATTGCTTTCCTATGCCGATGACTTGAAGCTCTTTTTATCACCTTCTTTGACTTTACAAAATGACCTTGATCTCATTAACCGTTGATGCTTGGAACAGTATGGTGGCAGTTACAGTATGGTCACAGTATGATGGCTTGGAATGGTCAACATGTTGACGTTACATTCACAGAGTCATAGCCGTGAAGTGCCCATGTATCAAAAATTGTAAGAAAATGTAACCAGATCTTTCTAAAACCTTACCACTGTTATCTACTTTTCTTAAGATTTATAATACATATATTCGTCCGCATCTTGAGTTTGCTGTAACTATATAGTCCACTATTCTAGAGCAAGACAGAAGGTGCGATATTAAATTCTCTGTTAGGTTTCAGCATCTTTTTTTCCGAAACAAATCTCACACGCTTTGTATCTGCAGTCTCTGGAGGATGGGAGGATAAGTAGTTATCTCATAATGACATACAGTTTTCACCATGATAAAATCTACTACCGCAATGAAATCTTCGTCCGTGACATGATTAAAGAAGGAACATTTTCACAGACGAACAAAACAGTATTTCTTGCCGATTCGTTTATTTGTGAAACTCATTAACGAACAATGTGATATCCGCGCTTAATATCTTGATTTGATCATTATCTAAATTTGACCCATAAGTAATTTTAATTTTAACAGTTAATATTTTTGTTTTACATGTATCATTTATTTAACTTATTATATTACATTGCATTTATAATCACGTTTATATCTATACATATATTGCAACTGAATGTGTGTGCAATAAGCTTAGGCTTCCACATTAGCAACCAATCACCTACAGCCCACTTTAGACCTAGAATTTGTCAATATGAGCTTTCCTTCATGTTTCCATATGTAGAATGTTATTTACAAATAAGCGAATGAAATTTCTCTTTAAAATTAAACCATTGCTAATTAGTACCGCACTTACTTAATCTCTATCACATTTTGTTCTCAACTTTTAGCTTTATAATGGCCATGGATTACTTCAAGGTGCGATATCCCGGCACGCCAGTGGTATTCGACATGTCCCTAGTTTACATCGCTGTGGCCCTGGCGACCGTGCTTGGAAATAATTTATTAGTTGAAACATTTTCGCTAAATTCCAGAATTAATTTTGGTATGTACACGCTTTTATATTTTAAGTAAAGTATCAAATCAGTATCTGCGCCATTTTCAGGATACATAATATCCTTCCTCACATTAATGTTCGTTGTTCTCTGTGAGGTTTGGTGGGAGGCTTTTGGATCTGCTACTTCCTACACTGTGAATTTAGCTGCAGTAGCTGTAGTTGCCGTTGGGTGCACAGGTACGTGGTTTATTTTTCTCTATATTAATTGTATATTACATAGCGGCAACTAGGTTTTTACCGTACGAGACTGAAGAATAATCAACAGAATGTGATAAAAACCCAGTTGCCACAAGTATCATGTACAATATTTTAACTACAAATGTGCAGTCTTATAAAAATATTTGTTGGATTTTTAACAATTTCTTACCCTTTAAAAATGTTACGCCACTGTAGCCTTTTGATGACTGAATGAATAAAATCATCCTAACTTGTCCAATCTTTACTGCTTAGATTCTTTTCGTTGCTACGGTGACATAAACAATACGCCGTGGTTATAGGCGAGCGGTTTACGACTAAAAAAAAGGCATGAACCGACAAAATTTTTAAAACAAAAACCTACAGCATGAAACTTTTTTATTTTATAAAGTGTATTTTTCTGATAATTTACATATTTTTTTATATTTTTCGGCGTGGTCAGTCAATTATTATAAACAAAAAAGTAAAGGTCTAAAGCGAGTAAAAAAGTATTTTAAAGAAAATTATGATAACACATTTTACAATATCTTGGATTAGATTATATTTACAATAAACATTATTATGATTTTTTTAATCGATATATGTTAACAATACAAATGTTCAAGAGATCATTTTGTTTGGTTTTGTAGCCGGAGTAAGGTTTTTGCAAGTAATTAGTAAAATTTAAATATTCGATTTTTGGTTTTATAAATGGCTAAAATTGACTTGAAAGTTATACCAAAACTAAACTAAATAAGCTTTTTAAATCGTAAAATTAACCTAATAATAATAATAATTGACCTAGCGGTCTCGAAAAATAAAAAATTTATTGGATATTTTATTGTATAGGATAATTATTTTATTTTTATTTTACAAAAATATTAAGAGCAATAAAAGTATACCTATTAATTTATTTTTTATTTAATTTTTAAATAATAAGTTTTTCGTTATTTTCGACAAGTTCTTGAGTTGAAATAAACGTTTCATCATCAATTTCGGATGGAACATTCAGCTGAGCACGCACAGATTCCAGGTTCGATGACAAACAGTTACAATTTTTCGTAGAACATTTTCCACTACATGAACAAAAATATTTTTGAAGCATATCTAACGCAGTTTTTCCTTCGAAATAATTAAAATCCAGACAACCATTTTCAATTTTCCATCCATGTGTCAATGGATCTAGAGTTACAATTTCACTATTTGTAGACTGTTTTTTTATTCGCTTTTGACCTTCAATAAAATAATTGACCTATACCAAAAAAATATATCTTCAAGTAAAAGATCTGCCGATTATTACACTTTTTTTAGAATTAAACTCTGTTCAGTAGTTTTTGAGAAAAAAAATTCCGAAAGTTTGTCGATTTCGTCACTTTTTTCACATTCAATTGTAAATATCTCGGAAGCAAAGCATTTTTCGAATTTCTGTCAAAGAACAAAAAGTGTTTATTTTGGTCCATTTTACAATGAAAAACTGTTTTCAAAGCCATTCGGCGAGTAATTTTTTTTACAATTTTTTTGTTTATAGCAATTGACTGACCACGCCGAAAAATATAAAAAAAAATATGTAAATTATCAGAAAAATACACTTTATAAAATAAAAAAAGTTTCATGCTGTAGGTTTTTATTTTAAAAATTTAGTCGGTTACCTTCATTTAGAAGCATCTTTTTAAGGGTGAACCGCTCGCCTATTAAAGTCGCCACATTATTTATGCCTATTACTGTATCTTGCGCTTAATTTTGATAGAAAAGTGGATCACAAAGTAGAAGTGTATGCTTTGTTAAGTGAATTCGAGAGATTTTGAAGGAGAGATATCAGTGATAGTAAAGGAAGCTACAGATTTACTGCCTGTAAAGTGCAAGGTATGAAAAAGAAAACAACAGTTTTACGTAATGATCGATTCAGTAAAGAAAACAAGCTAATAATATCAGTGGAGTTTAAAAAATTATTCATATTGACGAATCTATGGCAACAGAATACCCCACTATCTCCTCTAGTAAGATATCCTTTAGCGAATCTGTCCCAGATATTAAAATAGAGAATCAGAATTTTTATATCTTTTTTTGTCGTTATATAAAACTCTCCCAGGGATTCTAGAAGGGCCTCAATTTCTTTTGGACATAAGACCAAAAGACCTCAGGATTTTTATAAATATGGTCAATTGTGCAAAATAATACACTCATATGATTTTTAGTTATCTTACCTGGCCGTGTCTCTTTAGATTTAACAAGAAATTTAGACATCAAGTTAATATTTTTGGACAAAACACGTGCTCTATTTTTTTTTCTGTCAAATTGGACTTACATTGAAAAAATTACAAAGGTGGCGTTGTTTCTCAAATTTTCGGAAAACTAGTATATCAATAATTAATAACTCTTCAGCAACATTTTTGTATTTTGAAATTTCTACTTAATGAAAAATAACTAAACCTCTGAAGAATTATTAAATTTTAGTATTGCCATAGCCTAAATGTGTTTTTGTGGTTTGCATATACAAGGTGTTAACGAAATAAGTATTCAAAATTGGAGAGTATGTAAAACAGGTCGAAATATGATGAAAACCTTAGTAGAGTTTTTGTCAGTGGCGGCACCTAAGGGAGATACAGCCCCTTGAAGAAAATGCGGGATTATGGGACAAATTTTGCATTTTTTTTTGTACGCAATTTTTTCTACTTCCTGAACCGAAAATATAAAAATTTATCATATTTTGCATAAAAAAGGTACTCTTGTTAGATTTTAATAGCATAAGCCGTTTTCTATACTGCAAAATAAGTTCATCAAATTGTGCCATGAGAAAATTACGTTAACACCTTGTATAATAAAAAGAAATAATTAAACAATTATTATATTAACAGTTTTTTGATGATGAAGCTTCAACGAGTCAGACTGAATTTTTTAATTGAATAAGTTAAAAAAATGACGCACTGCAATATTCAAACACATACAAAAATCTCGAATATATCTTATCTGGTGTCCAGAGAAATTTTAAGATTCAGTTACTAGTGGAATATTTACATTATTGAAACCACTTTATTTTTCAGTACAACAATCAAGTTTCTATGGTTATACAAGTATGCTTCCTCCAAAATATACACAGGCGGTTATGGTGGGAGAAAGTAAGTTATTCATTTTCTAGCTGTTTGTTTTGGTTTGTTCTTAATAAGTTTTCTGATATATGTTAAGTAAAACATGTTCGCATCTACCTTTACTTCATATTTATCTATATTTAATTTCGTACAGATCTAACAGAAATGACGCATTATTGTCTTAGTTCTTCTTAAAGTTAAAGGACTTTATTTGAACGTCAACAATACAATGTATTTGTGAAGGGATGATTATATAATCCTTTTTGTATGTTTTCGACAAATATTTTATTCAAAATCTATTGTTAAAATTGTCGAAAACGATACAACATAATCTTCTAATAGTAGAACAATTTCCGGGTTAGTTTCCACGTCGTCGTCTTTCCTTCAGAAGAAACTGAGAAACTTTTAATATTTCTTCTGTAGAGGAGAGCAATGTACCTCTCAAAATGTCATGAGATCTAATCCGATGGTGTGGCAACCATCCTATAAATTACTCAGCTATTGACAATTGATCGAGAACCTGCATACCAAGTTTCTAACATTCATGATGATCAGCAAATCAGTCTTAATAATAGATACCTATATCGAGTGTTTCACTTAAAAAATCGTATGCTTGGTTCAGAACTTCTATGAATTCTATATTCTTGAGGCAGAAGTTTTTTCATGTAATAAACATACGTAGAATGCAAGAATAGAATAGCAAGCGTCACTGAGTATTTTCTTCAATATTCTACCTTTCTCGCTACTGAGATTTCTATATAAGCTTAGGTCACTGAAGATGATTTTCATCCCCTTATACGCTTGACTTCTATCAGGTCAACACCATAATTTGCCAGCATTGTGGCTGTGGAGCGACGGAAACAACGGCCAGTATACATTTCCGAATTAAGTAATTCCAAGAATTTGGCATTTTGCTTTAGAATACTGTACAAGCTATTTATTCCTTCAGATTGGATGGTACACTTTTTATAATTGTACTTTAACTGATAAAAAAATCATGTCATCTGTTTTATAAGTAATACATTTTAGGTACCTCTGGAGTATTTACTTCTATGGTAAGAGTCCTTACAAGATTCTTTATTAAGGAACTGAGGGGAAGTACTATATATTTCTTCACTGTATCAGTTTCATCAGTAACGACTTGCTTTGCAACGTATCATCTTATAAGAAGAACCGATTTTATACAATTTTACATTGCATTGTGTGAAAGAGCCAAAACTAGAATTACCTTAGAGCCTACGGAAGATGCTGGTTTAGTAAGTATCTGTAATTCTTTTATACACTAACGAAATACAGTATGTCCATTGGTATTTTTGGTATTTAAATGTTCATTTCGACGTCTATAATGGAAACATTGACGAAATTTCATATACACTGCAGTTTTCAAAATTAACTACAGAACTGACAAATAAATCTAATTTTTGAACAAGCCTAGTAACCACTTCATCAGTTTAGAGTCTCGAGAGACATATCGATCTTCTTCTTTTCAGAAGAAGTTCTCTAATCGGTCTTATATTTGAGGCTCCAAATTCGTCTCAAGTTTTAACTCCTTTTTGGTTGAAATTATCGTAATTTTTCTAATTTCTACTGCTTCTCTGTAGATTTTTAGTCCAAATCTTCTTTCTAGAACTATAATATTATTTTGGTGAACCTACTCGGTGTCTATATCTACTCTGTGTTCTGCCACTATTGATATATCTCCATTGTTATTTTTTAAGTGATACTTATGTTTCTTTAAGAAGCACGACTTAGGAAAAGCTACTTCTAACTCTCCTGAGATTATATAAACGTCCTTAATTGAGTATTTTCTTAAGAGATCTTGTCTGTACATCCTTGCCTACAGAAAGAAAAGTTGTTTGGAGAAGCATCTGGCAGGATCACTTAAAAATTGACAATGGAGAACCAGGCAGATACACGACATCTAACAGACTCGATGGGAATGACAGGAAGGCAATAGAAATTCAGGAAAGTCCAGCAGCAAAGAATGATACGATTGACACTTGCACAACAAAAGCTCCACAAAAACTTGCAAATCATGAAAATTTTTATTTTTATTTTAAGTAACTCGCTTGCTTTATATAAATTTTAGATCGAAACCAACGATTCCCAATATGGGGTCCTGAAAATTCAAAACAGCCCTCCTCCTACAGGAAATGCTCTGAGTTTTGCCAATCCAGCGTATGAGCCTTCCGCTCCCGTGCCGACGTATAAAGTGGAAGACGTAGTTATCAGGGGTAGGCAGAGTGTCAGTAACAATGGAGTAGGCCTCAGCTCTATCAAAAGTAAGTAGTTAATATCACTATGGACTAATTTCAACGTTTTCCTTTTTATTTTCGACACCGCAGTATCTGTATTTAAATATCTTCTAAAACAACTAATTTTTAGACCTAGTGAGGAATTAAATTATCTGTTTTGTATGGTGTTAGTTTTGGAAGAGGAGATGAGTGCTCACATAGATTGCTGATGTGCACTCTAGAACACAGAAAGTGAAATTTATTTATTTAGGCATTTTAAAAATTTTAGACTGAATGTATAATGAATGTGTACATACCCAGACTCAACCTCAATTGGACATCCATTTTATATCCACTTTTGTTACTTAATCATATCCAGAAATCGTTATCCTTTGGATGCCCATTTTACGTCTGCTTATGACTATCAAGACGTTAGATCGTTTGGACGTTCAATGGACATGCAGCAAATTACAATAATGATAAGCTATTATAAAGGTCTACACAACATTTTTAATGTGCATAACCACCATAGCAAACATATCTAGCATAGCTCTATGTAGTCATAACATTGACTATTAACCTAATATAGTAGAAATTCTCTTTCTGTCTATATTTTTCAGGGGGCATCCAAGCTAGGTGGGAAGTCACAAAAGCCATATACCCTTACATGATATCGATATGTTTAGTCTATTTCGCGACATTGTGTCTCTACCCTGGCATAGCCTCGGAAGTGATTAGTTGCCACCTGGGATCTTGGATGCCGATCCTAATGATGGCTCTCTTCAACGGTGCAGACTTGCTCGGGAAGATGCTGGCGTCTTCAGCGCGTTATTGGACAGGAGCTCGACTCGTTCGTTGCTCTGTTGCAAGACTGATTATGATACCATTAATGATTATGTGTGTAGCTCCAAGGGCCAATCCTATATTCTCGGCCGAAATTACGGCTTTCACATTTTCTATATTTTTGGGATTAACTAATGGTGTCCTAGGGAGCGTTCCTATGATTCAAGCGCCTACTAAAGTGGAAGATAGACATAGGGAACTCACTGGTGAGTATTCAGTTTTATTAACATCTATCTTTAACTATCTATCTTTAATCCCTTTATTTCAGTTTTGTAATTTATGCGTGTTATCGGTTTAGACTTTAGGCGTTTTGAAAGACATTCACTTTCTTCTTCAAAAGTCTAGATTACTCTCTTCGTAATATATTCGTAAAATATTTACTATTATTATTATTATGTAACATTAGGGCGAACCAATTCTAACCTAACATTCCCAAGGAACTATATAATGACATTTTAAGTGGCTGAATAACACCAAAACTTATTGCTTACTGCAGAACACCATGTCCAAAATGCTCAAAATTTATAAACAAGATAAAGGGAATTTAACTAGTTTTGAGATATTATAAATTATAGTTATATGGAGTGGCTAAATCAACCTTTTGCACTGCGATCAACCATAGGTCTTAGATCTCCATGGAAGTTAGAGATATTCATCAAGCCTTAGTTTTCTTAGGCCCATACTCCTGACAGAACATACATAGGCTATCTTTTTATGATCCAACGTTATTCAGATGTTTCCTGAGTCTGCAATGTCTTGTTAGCAGTCCTATCAACATCCTTATTATTATTAGGTCTGCCACTAACTCCTTCGATGGGCCCTATAAAAACTTCTTGGCTTGCTTTTGTGTAGGGGTTTCGTGTCACAATTTTTGGTCTTATCTTTCAACAATTTCTGCTAGAATGTCTTATTAACGCAAAGAGTAATGTCACAAGAAGATTGAGGTACCTGTTGGGCTATAGAATTAGCATAATAGCCTATTCCGGCTAACTCATCTGCCTTCTTATTGCTACGATATCCTTGGTATCCAAACTAAAGCTACGTCGTTCTTATTCCTAGTTTACCAAAACATCCAAACAGCTCCACTACATTGATCTGGCAAGAACTGATTGCCTTTAGCGTTGTCTGACTGTTGGAGTAAATATCCAGATTATATCCTAGTGAGTATGGTTTAAACAGAAAAAATTGAAGAAGCTTTGGAAGAACTTCTTCGAAAACTCATTGTAGAAGACAAAAGATGAGAATTTCGTAAACTGAGTATCAGATTCACCGGCTTCTTCATTTGTAGTCAGTTTTATGAAAAAGAAATAAAGATAGCTACTAACGATTTATATGAGAGTTCACCTTTATACTGTTTTTGCCAACATCTTCGTTGGAATGTTCGGGAAGAAAACCCTGAAGTTATTAACTCCCAGACAAGTGTTGATTCAATGATTGTCATCAGATTTCATGGATATACAAATTTCTGAACCATATTAATGAATAACATCTAGACACCATCTTCAAAGTGGAACTGAAACAAAACGGTATCTCGGTACCGTACTCCAAGGACCTGGTGTATACATTGCACAAGCAGAGAAACAAAAGTGTCACAAGGAAAATAGTAGTCCGATAGGGAAATAATAGAAATCCAGAAACAACAATGATTTCAACCGAGACGATGGCTTAAAACTGCAATTTGAAAGCAATTCGTACGTAAAAATGACCGGAACTTCACAGATCAGCGGTGTGAGACCATGCCCTGGAATGTCATTAACTAATTCATACAACAAACCTTGCAGAGGATTTTTATTTTCTGTTTGAGAACAAGAGCGATATGTATCTAGAAACGTGAAATCCAAATCGACGACGTGGCATACGCCTAGAAAATCGTTTAGTCATTGACGGAAAAACTTTCGAATAAGATATTTTTGGTTCTATTTTAGTTCTTGCGATACTGTAAAATGGTTAGTTATTTAAAACATATCTGCAATAAAATACATGGTGGGTTTTTTAATGTTCTTTCATTCATTTCTATTTTCTTTTTTAATTGCAGAAAAGCCGAAGCAAACACATTTTTTGTAATATCAACTATCAAAATTCTTCAAAAATATAAAAAAGTATTAAAACAAACACATTAATATAAAAAATAATGTATTAATTTCTTCTGAATTTTATAGGTAATATGATGACTTTGCTGTACATGTTTGGGTTAGCAGCTGGATCTTTGGTGGCATATTCTCTAGAAAATATCCTAAGTCCAGTACAAGAACATCCATGTGCACCTTCGACTAATCCCCTTCAGTCCAAAATAGATATTACATCAAATGCAACAGCTGATATATTAAACAATGCTCCGTCTACAAATTTGATAAATATATTATCATCATATATTATGTCAACAGTTGTGGAACTAAATACAACTGATATAAATAAATAAATGGTTTTTGTTAACATATATCGTCTATGTTAGTCTTTCATTGTATATTAAAAAATGAAACGAATTATTGGTAGTGTTATTTCAGAGAATAAAAAAAAAAAAATTAACGGTAGCGTATGTCATGTCTTAAATGTTATTGCTACTCAGTGCCTACTTATAAGCATTGCTTTGTACATGACATACCTATTGCTACGAAGTGATCTACTAATCTATAGATGCTGTGAATGCATGATTAGTGTCACACTAGGTGGAATAATCTTTTTAACTAATGATATTATGGGAAACACATATCTAATGACTCTCCGGAACAATGATTTTAGCTATTAACTAGATATTGGGGATGTAATTCACTAGTTTCAGTAGTTGTAGTAGTTGTTTCAGTTTCTCTCTCAATATTAGCAAAACTTCCAGTTTGGTGTGTTTCTCTGTAAACATCTTCACTTTTATGGAAATTGTCCTCATAAAAGCCTATCGGGAACATGTCTAAGTAGTGTTTATAATGAACAACAAAAATATATCTGCTCTTTTAACGAAAAAGGTTCATATAAAATACACGCACATGCGTATCTCTCGCGAAATGCGTAATTGGCTATTGCATTCTGTCATCTGTTTTATCGTACCTACTGCCGTTGTTATCTCCATTGTCCATGGCAAATTTATAGTGTCTGTTGTTTGTTTGAACAAGGGTAAGTACTTAAAACGATATGTATATATGTTCTATTTGCAAATTTAAATATTGTACAATTGAAAAATATAAAAACCATTAATACATGTTTACATCTATATTGGAAAGGTAGATAATTTTCTTGTTTGTATACCTACTAATTGTTATATGTTACTGATATCATATACAAGGTGTTTCACCTAAGAGGGATTCTTCTGTAACTCTGTAACTGTATAATTTATAAAAAAAATAGTTTTCATAAAAGTTGTGGTAAAAAATCATGTGGGCTATGTAAAAAAGTATTTTTAGCTTTATAGGGTGTTTCATTTCGCATGGGCGTTATATAACTTTAGTTTATAATAAAATAAACTAGAGTTTATTAAATGTACATGGTGTTTAAAACTATATTCAAAATAATCAGAAATTTTGAAAAAAATCACGATTTCAGCTCTCTAAGTGAGGCTAGATAGCGTCTAAACCGTAAGATTTAGAAACCTGCAGATTTCACAGTTTATTTTGGCATAAATTACACTATATTTTTATCTGTGAGCAAAACGTGTACGTTATTCAGACTCGGAAATACTGAGACCTACATTTTTAATAATCTTACGAGTACGAAAATTTTGTTTTTTCAAATGGAATGGCCCATATTAATTGTCACGTGTGAATGCAAAATTAAATGCCCTTTCGACTGATATAAGTTGTCCATACTTATCTCCAACTGTTTTCCAGAAAAATCACGTTCTTTTCTAATGTCCGAAAAAGTAGGTAGCTATGTAACAGCGTCAAGAAGGCCTTGTAATTGTATTAGTACAACATCGATACATCATAGACCTTATAAACTACTGGACTCGCCCAACTGTCATTTTGCCTATATAAACAGCAATCGCTCAGACGTGTGCGAGAGAGATGGAGCTAGTAAGGGCTTAAGCTTCGTTCACAGAATTTCGATTGCAGTGCACCTACATTTAATTCAACCAATCAGCTAGCTATACTCGATCCCTTACCCCTTTTTTCTGTTGGGCCGTATTCAAAGACTATAAAAATAATATAGACTAAAAGACAAAAAATTTTAATTTTTTTCCAGTAGTGTACGTATGTAAAAGGGTTTATTATATTACTGTCCTAATTACAGTACAATATTTGAATTGTTTTAGCTATAATATTCCAAATAGTTTTTGTAATGCCTTATTTATGTATTTCTCCATTTATTTTCCTCATATCGTAAACTCGATCGGTTAAAATTACTGTAAGCTCTTGTGACGTAGTTGTTCCAAATATTTCATATTTTCTTGCTTTGCAGAACTATATAAATTGAAACTATCTCGATGCTTTCTTGGTTCAACATATTATTTGAAGAGATTTTTGCTGGAGCACATTATAAGTACATTTCAGTTAAAACTTTTTCTTTATATTCGGTTTGATGTTAAAAATTAATTTGAAGAGTAACACATTTAAAGCGGCAAAATTTTGACGTTAAAATGACATTTTGAGGATGGAGGAAATAATATGATCTAATAAGTTATCATCAAAGACAACTCTACTTGGTCATTATTTTCAGAAAGATGCGAAAAGTATAAACATGTTGGTACCATCATAACTTCTTCCCTACCTACGAAATTTAATTTTTTCTCCACTTAAACGTCTCTTTACGCAATTTATCGCAGGACACGATTGCACCATATTTCGTTTTTACAGATCATTTTATATACACTAACTAAATCACACAAAAATTCAAGAAATCAATCAATAATGTCAATACATGACATTTACTTCAAAGTTTGTTTACGGCATTTTGTACCGGTATACCCGTGTACCATCATTTGTTTTACCGGTATTTGCCTTAACTAGCTTCAGTTTATTTAAACTTTTTGACAAACACTCCATGCTCACCGATGTTGAATAGTCTTTAAAAACCGAATTCGTTTGTGTATTAATCAAAATTGATGTAAATCAATTGTGATCATTGATGTAAATCAGCTGTCTAAGTATTCTTCTCCTTGTTGTGTTCCGAGTTTCAGTTTGTTTCGTTTTGTTTTAGTTGTTGTTAGTGGTTTACTTTTGTTTGTCAAAACACTTTTTAAACATGCCAGTAAATATTCACACTGTCAGTCCCAGGCCTGATAAAATGTAAGAGAAAAGTGGTTTTGCAAGGCCTTCTTGACGCTATTATTAACAGCGTTGATCGGATGAGTACACTCCCACGCAAGTTGTCTTCGCAAAACCCTAAGACTTTGACCATGTCGATAATCTCTTCAATAGAAGAAGAAGTCGGATTGCCCGACCCACGTCAAAAGTTTTACAACTGATTTATTATAAAATGACATCATCGCTTACAACGTTAGTAGTGATTGTAGCGAGTAGTTGTTGTACCCTCAGTACCTGAGATTCCAGCGTGCAAATAAAACGTTCTGATAATTCTTGTACCAAGACACTCAAGAATTTACCACTTGCCCAAGGCGGATGAACACGGTTGCTTCATCAAAACATGAGTCTTACTTAGGAACCAGTCCACAGCAAGTTTAATTAAAATTCATCTTAACATTCTCCAGATATTACAAAAAACATAATTTTTTTCAAGAACTTTGACAATCAATAGCAGAGGAGCCAGATGTTTTTTCTCGATGGAAGTTAGGTCAGATCGTCTTCTTTTGAGCCAAAGAATGTCGCAGAACCTTTTTGATCATGTGCTTATGGGACACTATATTATGCAATTTTCCTATGATCGTTTTTTCAGTGTAGTTGAAAAAAATTTTGGTTTCCCAGGTAAACTATCAATTTGGTACTTTAAGCATCTATTTTTTCTAAACAGTAAACTGAATCTATCTTTTTTCTCGAAATCTAATAATTTTGAATTGACGAGACATTTTTCGAGCAAAATTTACAATTCAGAAATTCAGTCATTTTCCTTAAGAGATCCATAGGTGTGGAAAAAATTTTCAAAAAGGGGAGGTAGGGAATGAAACAAGATTATTTTTACTGCTTGTCTTGTCCCATGTACCAAATTTGATTCGGATAGGTACCTAATATTAATTTTCAGATATTACTAAAAGCCGATCCAAAAATAAAATTCACAATGTTTCGTTGATTACTATAATCATCGAATAATAATATTACGACTAGAAAGGTAGGCAAACTTCGCTGACGCGAAGTTTGACCTTTCTCTCGGGCCTTCGGCCCTCG
>NW_019417280.1:0-101838 GCF_000390285.2 Anoplophora glabripennis
ACCTTCATAAGAAAATACATGGGATTTTGTCACCGTAGTAACATAGCCTATCTACTATCTTAACATTGATATTCAAGGCCTTTTGAAGGTATTTTTTAAATAGGAACCTCTATTTTAGGTACGTACTTAAACTCTTCTTTGGAATGACCTTTAAAGGTAATTTCAAGGACAAAATATTTAAATTACGCACCTGAATATCTCGTCAGGGAAGCCACCAATCCGAAAATAACCCTTATGAAATTTGTTGGATTCGGAGGGTAACATCAGATGTTGATCTTGGATTTGACCATGACCTCGACCTTCAAGGTCATATGAAGGTCAAATCTAATTTTTTATATAAGAACCTCTATTTTTGACCTCAAATTCGGAAAAAGCGCAAAATTTTAGTTTAGATGGGTTCTTAAGGCTGTTCTTTGGAATGACCTTTAAAGGTTATTTCAAGGACAAAATATTTAAATTACATACCTGAATATCAAAAATCTAGTCTTCGCTTCATTTAGGTACTCTGATTAGAGGTGTGTTAATTAAAACTTTTAACAAGAATGCCTTTTTTCGTACCTTGCAAATAAAGTATGTTTACTCTTAGGCAAAATAACATTTCTCTGTTATATTTTTGGACTTACCCTGTACAACAAAATTGAAGTTCATCATGGTGATTCGTATTTTCTAAATAAGTAAAAACTTTTGTCAAGAATGCCTTTTTTCGTATCTTTCTTCTTCTTCTTTTTGGTTCATTTATCCTCTTGTAAACTCAATCCGCGGACATACTGTATATAGTTTCAGAGTTGAAGTTGCTAATTTTCACCCATAATTTTTTGCTATTCCATGGTATTTCAAATTAAATTCACTTTTATTATAGAATATTAAAAGAGGCTTTACAAAAACTGTGTACTAGTCGTAGTACTACAAATAGGATGTAGGATTTGTGAGATCTATAGTAAGTTTTAAAAAACACTGATGGGAATGCTTGGATTAGATAGACTCTAATATTAATTGTATAGAAACCCCGGTAATATGATAGCTCCCGGTAAGGTGATCCAGATTATTCTAGAAAATATGAAGTATAAGACACTCGCTTGCGTTCAGCGGTGGAAGCCACTCTAAACACCATCGCTGTAGAAAATCCATTCGCTCTGAAGGTCATGATGATTAGTTAGGATTATCAAATATAATAGTGTCATCGGCATAACATAATATTGAGCTCCAGATATAGTGTTGAATATCATTTGCATAGATAATACACCTTAATGGACTGAGAACGAAATCCCGTGCTGTTCTGCTTGTTACAGGCTTTACTTCAGAGAATTTTGTGTCAACCCTAACCTTAAAGTCAAAATTCAGAGATTCACATATTGAGATTACCTCGAATTCTAGTTTATACAAAATATAACGTTTTGGAACTATGTCAAAAGCTCTGGAGATGTCAAGATAAATTATATCTATCAGGTTCTTATCATCGATAGCTTTAGTCGAGATGTTTATACAACAGAGCAAATTAGTTAATACTACAAGCCCATCGGAAATTTTCAAGGGGTCATTTCACTCAGCATGAATTACCTATAAATCAATACTATCACAATAACTTTGGAAACTATGCCGTCAATTCTTGTTGGTACAGATGAGTACACATTTAAGCTAAACCTGTCCACTAAGGGGGGGGGGGGTGGTTTTCGGCCAAACATCTTTGTACGGCATTTCTAAAGTATATAAGTTATACAAAAAAAATGAACCTCGACCTAATGCCGTACAAAAATAGCAAAAAGGAGAAATAGGAAAAAGGAAAATTTTGACCCGGGTTTTGGTGATTTATTACAATACGGCATTTATACTGCAAGTTTCGGATAGACACATAGATAAATTTTTTAGCGACGCCGTATGTACTTGCTGATACAGGGGTTAGGAATACAGGGTGCAAATCTTTATTTGTAAGTAGCCTATGGTGGGTGATTTGAACCAACATCAAATTCACTTATTTCAATTCTATTTTATAAAATAATGGCATTTTTGGCCATGCCATACATTTTTCATGAAACGTGCTTACTGTAGGAAAATTAATTTCGCCCTGAAAAATAGGATTTCACGGTGAACAATTTTTGGCATTAATATATTTTGTTAATACTGACAATAATCAACAAAAACAAAATGTCGTACAAAAAAAATATATTTTTATATATAAGTATTACTTGCAAGAATTGATTTTATTTTTACTACTATTTTCTCCTTAATACAAATTATTTACTACTGTACGGCCTTTCTATAATAAGACTACAATATCATAGACATATTTTTCAGTAAAGCCGTATATATTTGTCGATACAGGAGTGAGAAACCCCGGATGCAAACCCCTATTCTGACCCTTATGGTTTCCGATCATTGAAAAATGGTCGGAATTGTTGCTAAAACATTATTTAAGATGTAAAATAATTTTTAAGTAATATGCCTTTAAAAAACATAGGTCGATATAAAAATTATTAATTTTATAAATTTGAAAAGCTTCATATTAATTTCTTTTCACAAGTACATAAGTAAAATATTTTCAAAATCCAAAAAATTATTAAAAAATCAATAAAAAAATCTGCAATCGAATATTTTTAAAAAAATTGGAATTATTTTTATTTTAAAATTAAAATTACCGCTTCGAGATTCTAACTGGCAGCTCGAAACATCTTTCTCTGTTTTTTTTTTCTTTTCGGCGTGTAAATTTTTATGTGGTTTTATTCATGTTTATAACCGACAATCTTAAGTTGTTTTTGTAACAAATGCACTAATTTTAGACATATATTGTATGCCAATGGCTTCATCACAATTTTTCTATAAATAAATTGTTCAAAAAATTGTAACAGCAGTTGCAAATATGCAAATGCGGTGATACTGTTACTTCAAAACATAATATATTATATAATACATATATCACTGTTTTAAATGTAAGTATTTATATGGGAATTTTCATGAATGTTGAGTTAAAATTAATTGTTTATTATTATATTTATTTAAAAATAATACTTTCTTGCACTTCATTAAATTTCTAAATTTCTCAAAATATTTTCTCGATTCGCTATACCTACACCATTTTTTTTTAATCTTAAAGACAATGCCATCATAATTTCTACGGTATAAATTAAATTTCTCTTGAAATTAGGATAAAATTCATTTTGGACTTATACAGTTTAGGAGAATTGTTCCAACGATGTACGGTACTGCAATTTTCATTCTTTATGTTATATTTCTGATAAAAATTTGTAAATGCCGTATAGTAAAAATTTAATGAAGAATATTATTAGCTATGTAAAATCCACTAGTTAAAAATATACGGCATTGTTTTTTTTTATTTTTTTTGTAAACAACAAAGTAACATTGTTAGTTTATAACAAGAAATTTTCAAAATATTGTAAATTTTCAAAATTTATTTATTTGTTTTTTAATTCGAATTTTTAATTTGTACCATTAATTATAACCGGCCATGATTTAGTACGATAATTTTTGATTATATTTTACCAGAAAAGTGGTTTCCGTACAAGAATTAATGATTTTATCGAAAAAAAAATAAAACTCAATTCCAAAATACAAGTAATTGTTTATAAACTTTTTCATTAACCATAATTTTCAGACGGCATAGTTGCTAAGAATTATTTGGAGAGTTAAATAATCATGTGGAATCGATGCCGTACATTTTTCAATTACTTGAAACAATGGGGGCTAAAATAGATGGTTGCGCCCTGCATTTCTAACCCCTGTATCAGCAGATACGTACTGCATCACTAAAAAAGTTATCTACGTATCAATCCGAAACTTGCAGCATAAATGCCATACTGTAGTAAATCACCAAGAACCTGGCCAAAATTTTCAGAAAATTAAAAATTTTCCTGGCTTCCGGTATTGCTATATTTGTACGGCATTAGGTCGAGGTTCATTTTTTTTGTATAACCTATATACTTTAGAAATTCCGTACAAAAATGTTTTGCCGAAAACCACCCCTTAGTGGACAGGTTTAGCTTACCTGTGTAGTCACCCGTACCAACAAGAATTGACGGCATAGTTCCTAAAGTTATTGTTATACGGGGTGTTAAAAAAAGAGTGTAAAATATTTCAGGAGGTAATAGTATGAAGCAAAATAAGCAGAAAAGTCTTAATAAACATGGGTCCGCAAAGTAACGGTTACGGAGATATGGACCACTATTCGTTTTTCAACAATTTTATTTTATTAGGAATAAACCGACAAAGGAAGCTTTTAACAAACAAAAAACAAAGTTACAGAAGATGTTCAAAGTGCCCTCCGTCCATTTCCAAGCAAGCACGACATCTTCGTCTCAACGATATTCGAACTCTTTCGAAAACACCCTCCTTGGTTTGGATTTCTTGACACTTTTGATTAATCCGTAGCTGCAGCTCTTCCAGGCTATTTACAGGAGTACCATACACTAATGTCTTCAAATATCCCCAAACAAAGAAATCTAGAGGGTTCAGATCAGGCGATCTTGGAGGCCATAAAACAGGTCCGGCCCTTCCTACCCATCTATGTGGAAAAGTTTGGTGTAAATGCTCTCTAACGGCCATGGAAAAATGAGCTGGAGCACCATCATGCTGGAACCACATTTGTTGCCTCTGATTCAAAGGAATGTCTTCCAAAAACTCATACAGTGTGTTCTGCAGAAAGTTGAGGTAAGCAGCGCCTGTTAATCGGTTTGGTAAAACAACAGGACCTAGAAACCTGTCACCTACAATACCCATCCAAATGTTTAATGAAAAACGTGCCTGATGTCCAGATTCTATTAGAGCATGAGGATTTTCGTCGGCCCAAATATGCGTATTGTGAAAATTAAACACTCCATTTCTTGTGAACCCGGCCTCATCAGTAAAAAGAATGTTTGCAAGAAAACGAGGGTCTTCAGCATCATGACGTAGAAACCAGCGGCAAAAAACCAAACGTGCTTGATGATCATTTATTGGATTTAAGGCCTGTACTCGTTGCACATGGTATGGATAAAGCAGTTGCTCGTGAAGGATTCTCCAAACAAGAGGACCACTAATTCCTACCTCGGCTGATATTCTCCGCACACTCGTACCTGGATTCTGCTCTACCAGTGCTAGAATTTCTTCTTCTGCTCTAGGAGTGGATACCGACCTTGGTCTTCCGGATAAATGGCACTGTTTGCTCAAGGAACCGGTATCACGCAATCTTTGGTGAATTCTTCCAAACATGCGTTGTGAAGGAATCTGGCGATTTGGATAAGCGTCAACATAAAGACGTCGCGCTTCGGTGGCGTTCCCATTAGCACGACCATACATGAAATGCATGTCTGTTAATTCTGCGTTAGAGTAACCAGCCATAGCGAAAGAAAACTTGTGCACTGAGAACAACTGTCAAATACGTACTGTTTATTTCACTAAACATCAACCAACTATTATAAGAAAATACACAACGTTTTTGCAAAATAAAAAAAGGGGCTAAAAAACATAAAACATTCCATATCTCCGCAACCGTTACTTTGCGGACCCATGTTTATTGAGACTTTTCTGCTTATTTTGGTTCATACTATTACCTCCTTAAATATTTTACACTATTTTTTTAACACCCTGTATGTGGAAGTATTGATTTATAAGTAATTCATGCTGAGTCAAATGACCCCTTGAAAATTTCCGATGGGCTTGTAGTCTGTAGGAAGACTCTCATGAAATAGAAATCTGGTAATAGACTAAGTGATGACCAATTCCATTATCTTACAAACAATGGACACCAAGCTCGAATTCTTTTCAAATATCGGAGAAACGGATGCTTTCAGTCAGTGAGTATACAACATTGCGAAAATGCGACATTCATTATTCTACTCAACACAAAGGATATGAAAGCATATCTTCGCTCCTTAGAAATAAAACTACAATCAAGGCCTGGTGAGCAATTTCCATTAATAACCATTCAAAAATATCAAAATATTAAACAGATTTTTGTTTGTTCCTGGTAGAAGTAGATACTAATGAGGGAGCTCTGCAGTGGAGGCAAACTATATCTGACTAGTTGTATGGAACATAAAAATAGAGTTAAGAATTAGGTGGGTAAACTAACCTATCCTTAAAATCATCTGGTATACAGGCTGTTACAAATTCGCTTCTCACTACGGGGATCTCGGAAACGGTAAGAGCTATGAAGTAGCTTAAATGGGGGCAAAGTTGCGTAATCAGGGGACCAACATTATGCCTCCAAAAAATCAAGGCTAACAAAAAAAACCGAAATTTTGGAAATCCGTTTTTGTTTCATTTCAGCCTTGTTTGAGGTGATATTGAAAAAAGAACAACACTTTCTCATGGCCACTGTTTGCCCTCTATCGAATGGTATAATCAATTTTTATATGTAACGTTTCGTCTCTCCAGGACCATCATCAACTTCATTTTTTTAAATACGACCCTAGAAATTTTATTATATTTTTTGCAAGCCTTCATGACCCCCAATACTGTACTGCCTCAGTCCGAACCAGATTCAGACGTTTTGTCTCGAAAAATTAATCTTCAGTGTATTTGTTCCAAATTTATATAAATTTTTTATTTAGATTTCTTTGTTTATTGAATTATCGTACACTGAAGTGTCGTTAGACCCTGTGAAATCCATCTAGTTATTTAAACTATTACCACCACGCCATACAATAAAACATTTATTATTATTAACTGTTACCATCCCTTGGTCATACATAACTCAATAAGTTGTTGCGCCAAAATTAAAAAATTATTACAATTTTAACTTTATTATGGCAAATTAATTCTTAAAAATGCATATGAACAACCAAAACGCCAACTGAACATTATTCTTTAAAAAATTTCAGTAAATGTTCAAAACATTTTCGTTTTGGCAAAGGTTAAAAATGAAGATCAGCTTGATATTATCGGAATTTATTATATCTGTAACTGCAACTGTAAAAAAGCATGTCAGATGTATGAATATCCTGAAAAAATCGGAATTTGTTTGAATTTTGAGCACTCGAGAAGCCTGGAAATAACTATGGACACCGGAATAAAACTCTAATAATGTTTTATTTTAATGCGTGGTGGTAACAGTTTAAATAACTAGATGGATTTCACAGAGTTTAACGACACTTACAGTGTACGATAATTCAATAAACAAAGAAATCTAAATAAAAAACGTCTGAATCTGGTTCGGACTGAGGCAGTACAGTATTGGAGGTCATGAAGACTTGCAAAAAATGTAAAATTTCCAGGGTCGTATTTAAAAAAAAAATGAAGTTAATGGTCCTGGAGAGACGAAACGTTCATATCAAAATTGATTATTCCATTCGATAGAAGGCAAAAAGTAGCCATGAGGAAATTTTCTTCTTTTCTCAATATCACCTCAAATAAGGCTGAAATTAAACAATAACTAATCATGTTAGCCTTGATTTTTTTAGAGGCATAGTGTTGGTCCCCTGATTACGCAACTTTGCCCCCATTTAAGCTACTTCGTACCGTTTCCGAGTTCCATGTAGTGAGAAGCGAATTTGTAACAGCCTGTAAATTGAGGTCTTCAGCAGGTTTGTTCTGTTTTAAAGCGAATCGATCACCAGAGAGCACGGCGGCCGTTTCGGCGAAGTCAACGTCTTCCTGCATCTCGATGCTAACAGCCAGTGCCATTTACAAGACGTCCTAAGTACACAGAATGTAAATCTTAGCCGAAGTGGAGACCCCCGGCATAATCCGGACATCCAGCTGCATAATTTGACAAATAGCCGGCCGTTGCGAGGTCGCAGCCGGTTCGGTTCGAAAATCGTCGGCTATCTCTTAAGCTCGCCAGGAACTGAAACTAATAGTTTCTAATCTGCAGCCGCGGACTCGGCCTCTAAAATGATTTATGCGGTATTGTCTGGGATGTCGGCGTTCCCTTGCGATAGGACGGAAAATGGATGGGCAGTTGGGCAAGTGATACGTTACTTTCTTGTAGAATCAAAGTCGTTCAATTTGTATCTGTTTCTTCAGATGTGGTTACATTGCTGTTTAACTTACAAAAAGAAAATTAGACGCATTACGGAGCATGCGATATTTATTATCGAAAAGTTGAATGTGCAATAGTTGAGGAAGATATCAAATATTATCAAGACAATAACTTTTTTAATAACATTAATAACAATAACGACGACGAGGATGACGGAATGACGAGGAGGATGATGAAGAGGATGATGACGACGAGAACAATGACGTGGAGGACGACGACAAGGACGATGACAAGAACGACGATGACAACGAGGACGACGGCGATGCAGCGTTAAAATCAATCAACTCTACTACTACTATACTACTATAACGTGTAACATTCACTATTTATACAGCGTGAATGTCACCAACACTGCTCATGTACAACAATTAACAGCTTCTTGAGATCTTGATATAAAATTCAACTTTGTTTTTAAACGTAGTTAGTTTGTTTCCGCCTGTATACTGTTGTATTGTTGATACATCATGAAAATCTTTGTTACACTCTACAACTAGTTAAAGAACACTGATTCAATGAACTATATTCTATAAATGTTTGCTACTAGGTACCTGTTTATGAACCTACAGGCACTTTATTAAACGAAATGTAAATCTGTTTGAATCATACTAATATCTTTGGTTGCATATAATTTAACTGTACTACCTTTTAATGTATTATTTCTTTTTATTATGATTTAATTGTAAACGAATCTGATGCACATTTGTTTGATGTCAAATATTGAAGGTTATTTATTTGTTTCTGTCATATCTCGAGCAAAGAACTCGATTAAGTAGACTGAATTATATGTACTTTGGACCTAGGTTAAGGTTAATAGAACCTGTTCAGTGGTGATAAAAAAGCAGTTGCCCAGGCCGAAAATTATTTTATTTGAACGACCAATCATAACGGTTGGGTTTCTATGAGATTTAATTTAATAAAATCCACGTCAGAGCGATTCGAAGCCCTCTTTAATTTTGCAACTGGTAAAGTCACAAGCTCGTGTGTGATTATAAATTTAAACCGAAAGCTTACCTCAATTTAATCACCAGTGAATAATGAAATCCATCATATAAGGTAATTTACCAAATATTTAAATTTCTAGTTTTTTTAAATTCAATTTAGTATATTTAAGTTTTATTAATCATTTGAATTTTTGCTCATTTTTTATATAACCTTCAATGCCATACAACCACGTGCTAATAGAATTTTTTGTTTATTTCTCTCTCTCATCAGAGCTTACCAGTAAAGATTTACACATTTAAAGGTTTAAAGTAAAGATGAACAAATTAAAGTAAATATTTACAATTTAAAAATTTGTATGAAGATTATAAAGTTTTAAAGATTTATTTGAAGATTTTATGATTAAAGTAAGGATTTAATTCAAATGAAAACCAGTAAAGGTTGGGTAAAGTTTTACAATTAGCGAAGAATTAGTAGCTGATAAAGTCACCGAAATTTTGAGTCCCGCAAGTGCACAATCTTTAAGGTAGCCTGGTCAATCATTGGTCATCAGGTTGTGTACCCCGAGTCCGATACACCCGGACCATCTGTAACATCTCTGAGCGCCGCTGAACACCCAAGTATACCAAGATTCTGAGAAATATATCTGGAATTTTATTTGTGCATTTTTTTCTCTCTCCAATCCCAACCTACGGGGTGAGGTATTAGTTTCATTTATTAGTAGGTTGGCGCCCAGTTAACATCCTTTTAACCAACCTGTAATGTTTTCTTCAAACTGGTGATCACATATGTTGAAATCAAATAAAATTAGAATTAACCCACTTCCCTTTGCCTCTACAAGAAGAGCTGCCGTTCGCCCTTTAGAGTTTGAATGAACTATTTAAACAAACGCTATAAACGATTTATGCAGTACATAACCTTCAAGGGAATGGTCTGTGGATTTACTGAAGCAAAGTCGCAAGCAAATAATGTTAATAGTAAGACTACTAACCGGACATTACAGCCTCAGGATATGATAAGTAATATTGGCTTTGCGGAAGACAGCCTGCATAGTTTCTTCCATCAGGAAGTCCATGCATTATGTGACTATTACGAATGCGCTATTTACTGTTTACAAGAGAAAACTGGAAATTGAAAATTATAAGATTGAGCAGCTGTAAAATCTGTGGAGACTAATAGGAATAGACCGATCAAAATAACTCATTTATAAAAAAAAAGAAAATTGTTACCTAGACTTTCATAAGTGGAAGTGGTAAGGGGGCTTATAATAAACGAAAAAAAATAAAGGCCTGAGCAGGGACGGCGGAGGGTTGATTTGGGGGATTGAAAAGTTATGAAAAATCGTATCATTGGGATTTCTGGCGAAATTTGACGTCAAACAAAAAAGTATCTAATACAAAAGTTGTAGATCATGCAAAAATCTACAACTTTTGTAGAAGTAATTTTTTAACATAACCTCATAGATTTCCGAGAAAAATGCAAAAAACAGGTTTTTTCTGATTTTTCGTTTTTTATTTCTCATTTCCGCAAAAATAATTTAATTTTGACGAAATTTGGTGAAAGTATACCTTTCTCTGTCTTAAATAACTTCAAATTTTATTAGATAAAAAAATCAAGAAGTTTCTGAGATATTCATTTTTTTCGCCCTGAAACACTTTTTTTCAAAGAAAAATTATACTTAAAAAAATTATCGTACAGAGTTCTGCCGGTAATAATTTTTTTCGTTTTGACATATACTTTTTGCTGAAATAAAAAAATATGTAATCAAAAACATGCTCAAAGATGCAAAAAAGTAAAAAATTACTTGCAGTAATGAATTTTTCAGTAATTGTTGATAATTTGTTTAAATTTAAAAAAATCGAAAACTGATTACACCATTCAATTGTACGGAAAAAATACAAGTCTGATTGTTTGACCCAAAACTATAAAACATAAGTCGAATAGTGAATAAATAAAATAAATAATAATTTTTTCCGTAGGAATTCATAGATATAGTGTGTCCAAGATAAGGATGGGATAGCATTAGGATCTAGGAAACGGTAAGAGATACGGGGTGGCTCAGATTAGAAAAAAGTTGTGTTTTTTTATACCTAACAATATGCTATTTAGAAAGTTTTAAAATTCCGGGTAGGTTTGGAGATATCCGGAAAAACCCGAAATTTTGCAAAATTGTTTAATATTTTCTGGCTTTATTTGAAAATGAATTTTAAAATAAATTACATATTTACACTGCCACTTCTTTCGCTCTATACAATGACCTCAACATTTTTACAATCCGTCTTCGAGGGGCCATCATCGGGTTAATTTTTTTAAATACGTCGCTGCTATTTTTATGACAAAATCTAGTCATTTTTAATTCTGAATTAGGGGATATTACTATTGTAATCGCTTAAAAAGTTTTTAGCTTGTTTTAGCTATAACTTAAAGTTTTTCCTGAGTACGGCTCTGAACGCTTTCAAAATATCTATTGGATGAAGTCGTAACAGTATAAAAGTCAATACCGCAAAAAATATCCAACAATTGTTTATTACTGTTAGCAATACTAATTAGAAATAATAAAATATTTCATAAATTCGTATTATTTTTTTATTAGGTACAACTTTTTAAATTATAAATTAAAAAAAAATTGTTGGACATTTTGTGCTGTATTGAATTTTTTTTTCTTCTCTCTCTCTCTCTCTCTCTCTCTCCCTCTCCTCTAATAGATTCAGGTATTTTGAAAGCGTTCAGAGCCGTACTTAGGAAAAATTTTTAATGATAGCTAAAAACCTTTTTACAATAGTAATATCATCTAATACAGAATTAAAAATGACTAGATTTTGTGATAAAAATAGCAGCGATATATTTAAAAAAATTAATCTAATGATGGCCCCTCGCCAGAAAAAAATGAAACGATTTTGCAAAATTTCGGGTTTTCGGATTTCGCGTCAACAGTAGACTTTGCAGTTAATACTTTGTATTGTTGAAATCTCAAATCATCCAGAGATAATTTATCATTTGTGCATTTGTAATTCGACTTAGATGTTTATAGCTATACTGTACAAAAATAAAGTTTTGGGTCAAATAATGGGACACTTTTCTTTTATATTTTTCCGTAGAATTGAATGATGTAATCAGTTTTTGAATGTTTTTTAATTTAAACAAATTATCAACAATAATTGAAAAATTCATTGTTGCAAGTAATTTTTTATTTTTTTGCATCTTTGAGCATGTTTTTGAACTGTTATTACAGATTTTTTTATTTCACCAAAAAGTATATGTCAAATCGAAAAAAATGATTACCGGCAGAACTCTGTACGATGATTTTTTGTAAGTAGAATTTTTCTATGAACAAAAGTGTTTCAGGCCAAAGAAACTTCTTAATTTTTTTATCTAAAAAAATTGAGATTATTTAAAACAGAGAAAGGTATACTTTCACCAAGTTTCGTCAAAAAAATTATTAAATTATTTTTGCGGGAATGAGAAATAAAAAACGAAAAATCAGAAAAAAACCCGTTTTTCGCATTTTTCTCGGAAATTTTGAGGTTATGTTAAAAGTGACTCCTACAAACTTTTGTATTGGATACTTTTTGGTTTGACGTCAACTTTCGCCAGAAATCCCAATGATACAATTTTTCATAACATTTCAACCCCCCAAATCAATCCTCCGCCGCCCCTGCTCACGCTTTAATTTTTTTTGTTTATTATAAGCCCTTTTACCATTTCCACTTATAAAAGTCCAGGTAACAATTTTTTTTCTCTCCAAGAGTATTTGGTTGGACTAGAAAGCTAATGTTAGAGAAGGAACTTCAAGATTGTGGAAATCTATAATACTACTCCATATACATATCTTCAATCTTATGTACGTTCTTACAAACTTACAACCTTATTATCTTACATTCTTAAAACTTTACAAACTTTACAGCCTCACAACCAAACAATCTTACGATCCTACAATCTGGTACGGGATATGGATATTGACTTGTTTTGAGATGTGTACCAACCCTATAAAATACCAATAAAATATCACTAACAGTAAACATCTCTTTCGAAAATTAATTATTATTATTATTGAGACTGAGACGAATGATTTTCATAATAGAGTATTTACTATAAGGTAATGTCTAAAGCAATTACATCATGATTACTGCAGATAAATGTTAAATTCGTCTTTGATGTAACATCCACATTCCCTGCGCCGATTTATTTACAAAATTGGTGTTTCAGTGATATTCAAGGATGAACTAATTGAATATATGCTGTTGGTATATCTATTAAAGCGCCATTAAATGAAAGACCTAATGAAACGTGCTCGTGCTTAAGTATTTACTGTAGAGAGTGAACAGAGTCATTAACATTAATTAATTGCTGCTAAAATTTAGAATCTAATATCACAATGAAGAACGTCTAATTTACATTGATTTGAAGTTCTAATGTTGGCTCTACCCTTGGCGACGTTGAGAACGTTGAGAATACCAGAGATTCAGCCTGAGAGGATTAAGTAATATAAACTCTCCTTTCCAATTTCTTTTAGCTATATGAGGAGAAAAGAAACGGTGCATTTGCTATCAGAGCAATGTTTTCACGCAGATATTTCATCTTAAGTTTAAAGCCAACAACTTAAAATTATATTATATGATACTATGAAATTAATTTTAGATTGTATACTTTTAATAACTTAGTCCTATACACAAGAAGTTCATGAAGTTCATTTTTAAATCAAAAGGATACATAACTCGAGTGGAGTAAAATACGTATTGCCAACTTAGCAACATAATACATTACTTAGACCTGTTAGTGATCAGCTGATTCAAGGCGCAGTATGTATTTCTTTTCACATGAGCAGCAAACTAAACATCGCAACGAAAAGTTATTGATAGCTTTGCCATAGCTATGGCTTATTATTATAGCAATAATAACTAACTTCTCTATACTTGTTTATGTGTAAATGGCAACGATCCTCAAATACTTCATTAGTCCGCGTCGTTGATTCAGTGCGTGTGTGAAAACGTGCATAATACCAATGACAAATATTAGCGTTCTGACCGCCAGCGTTTGTATGAAACGGGAGTTAAACTGTAACTTTCACATAGCTCTGCCTGTCAGCGGCGCTAATGAATAAAGGTTTTCTAGTACTGGTAATTGCAAGCTTAAACAAGCTGGACATTGCCGTGCAAACTATAGATTACAGTAAATGCTATTATTATTACAGATATGGTCATCCTCTACGAAAATTAGTAGCTGCGACACCGAAAGTAACATTTTCGACTATGTTTCTTTATGAAACTCCCAGATACCTGCAAACACCAGGGACTTTATTCTTGAATTATAGGGAGTAGAAGGAACGAGAGAAAGGGGGCGTGTCTCTACTAAAACTCATTAATGGGTATTCTTGAATGGTGTTCTATCGAGTAATGATAGAAGAACTGTTCCTTATTTCTTCTACTGATATTTTCGGGGGAACAGGCAGGGATCAGTAAACCTAACCCTATATTTTTGACATGTTTCACAAATTACGAATTCCATAATCTTATATCTCTATATCTATATCCTTCGAGAACTTTGAGGAAACGTTCGTATAATTTGTGTTTACTTGACGGATTGTACACGGATAAAATAATAATAGAATAAAATGGCCTAATATAGGATGAAATAATCAACAAAATATTTGTAAGTTCTTCCCAGTTAACCCTCATTTTCTCTCTAGTGTAGCTGGGTGTTAACTTTCCAGTGTACATTTGTGTTTTACCCTCAATATATTCAACTAGAAGTTCTGTTTGTTTAGAACTTACTGGATTTTGCTTTGGTTTTTTATTAATTTTCATTTTCTTTCCTTTTTAGACTGCACCTGACACTGACAAACAAATAACAATAACTCTAAGTCTAAATAAAGTAGCAGTTATTTCATGACTAGCTCATCAGTAGTTTTCATTGTACCGCCTATTTACTGCTTTCTGATTGGTTGGTACATTTAACAACATTGTACCTTGTTCTCCACTTTCATGGCTTTGATCCTTTTGTGTCGAGAATACAGTATGAATTTTGCGATAGAACAGTAATAGAGGGAAGTAAGGGAACGTTCCCCAGGGAGCATTCTATTCTCTCACCGTCAAGAATAGAGCTCCACAGCGGCAACAAACAACACCGCCTGAGGTCGATGCTGTCAGCAGAGCAGCCACCGATGATGCGCTTTAGAATACAGAACTACACAACTCCGTCAGACTACAAATCACCCGTTCCAGACGACTACAATCCAGAATTGGGCAAAATCCAAGGAGGACAAGTATCCAAATCTAAGACGGACCTCGCTATAGCACCTCTGCGGATTCATCAAGGACTAGGATTGAACGTCGACCCTGATCCCTTGCAGTTCAGTAATCTGGCAAATACCTGTAGGACGACATAAAATAAATATTTGCTTCGTATAGAGTCCTTTGCATATCAAAAAACATTTATTGTAAATAATATATTTTCAATAAATGTAAAAATTTTACAATTCAAAACATTATCCATTATCCAAAAACAGTTAGTGCAAAGAGGATCGGTTGAAAGCCTCCAGAAACCGTGCCATCTCGTGTGTGTACCAGAGTGGAAAAAACTAACGATAAATTCTCGTTTTCCATATTTTCCAGAATATACCACGACACCAATGGAGGACAATCAGCCAGTGCGACGTCCTTTGCCTGAGAACAGGATACGAGAAGCATACAACGACAGGAGATCCCGGTAAAAATGCCGATTCCCCACATAGTAGAGGTAATTCGCCAAAGGAAATTAAAAATGGTGATAGACGACACCATCTATCAACTCATAAAGCTAAGTATGTTAGACTTATCATTGTTCTTATTGGAAGTTATGTAAGTTTGTAAAAAACATTTTGTGTAAAGTTCAATACCCTTTAAAAACCCTTAAAGGGTCTGAAAGTGAAAAGCATTATGAGACAAAACATTTATTTAAAGTTATCGAAATAATATCTGACCCCCTTTCCTTCTTGAGAAGATAACAAACTTGTACGTAATTCAACATGGTCATAAAAATTAGCAAAAGCGTAGGTATGAGGTGATCGATTGGATTGGTCTTTAAAATCCCCCGTTATCTGCTGAGGCCGACGGAAGAACCCGGAATTAATGGCCTTTAATCTATAGCCCGGACTTAGGCTTTCAAAATGATTTATACGGCACTGACACCCTCTGTCTCAGACGAAACAGTGAGAAGAAAGCCGGATAGTTTTTTCAGGACAAATAAATAAGGTCGGAAGGGAGAAAGGGACAGGAGTAAATAAAAATCGTTGTCGGGCTTAAATGTGTCTGGGCCATTAATTTTCTTTTTCGGCCGTTTCTGCGGAATTTACATAGTATTAAGGCGGCGCAAGAAAAAGGCCCGAGAAATTAATGAGGCTAAGAAGTTGGGCACGATACGCAGATATATAAACGTAACATTTGCTTTCCTTAGCGAAATTGGAGGTGAACATTAATGAAACAAGTGGCGAATATAAGGAATAAATAGAGTTGGAAAGTTTAGAGGAAGAAGTCAACCTTATCTTTTTATAATACCGATATTTCAGACTTAACATCAATGCAGGGACGAAAAAACTGAAAGAGGCATAAAAACTTCTATATATAGGATGATGAATTGTATATTGCAAAACATACTACAGTAATAATTATAATTACTAAATGGAAATTATGAAAATTTTAGTCAGTTGTACCTGCTATGGATGATGCTCAGGATGATGAATTGTATATTGCAAAACATACTACAGTAATAATTATAATTACTAAATGGAAATTATGAAAATTTTAGTCAGTTGTACCTGCTATACTTATTCGTGAAAAAAAAAAAAATTGATATTTCTTAATAATAATAGAATGGTTTGAAAGACAAAATTTGAAGTGTTGGTGTACAACAAATTGAATTGTGACACCTGTTAGTAATATTTCTAAAAAAAAGGCATAATCAGAGGTGCAGGTATAGGGGTAACGGTGTTATTTTAGTAAATGTAATATTGCAATATAGATTTTTTTAATAGCATCGTACAGTTTCGAAATACCTGTGTTTTATTGATAAATAATCTTGCAAATTTTTAGTAGGAGGCATGGTTTTCGAACCGGTTCAGAATTAAAGTAACAACGAACCATTAAAAATAATTAAATTATTTAAAAATAATTAGATCTATAACAAATTTTTTATAACCTTATATTTTTTTTCTTAATATAAAACACACCATAGAAGTGAGACAACCCCCAAATCCAAAGCCAGAGGTTGTGCGGAAGGGGTCTACACTTGAAAAAAAAAACGCAGACAAACACCCATTATCCATCGACATTGCCAGTGCCGACGCCAGGGATAGAACCCGGACCAGGATAGGAAAGAAGAAAATATCGTTTCTGTGCTTTCTTATGCGAACTGCCAAATAGGTGTAGAATATTGACTGCACTCATAGGGGTAGGGTAAGGATAAACTTTTGTGCTCAATCGTAAGATACTCAAAATATTAATTTATTTTATCTTAATACCCCATAAACAAATTTACTTAAAGGGTTATATAGGTTTCGAAGATTAAAAAGCATATCTTCCTAATTTTTTTTTAATATAATAAAATAATTATTTTATTCAAACTTTTCAGCATAAGAGCAGCATTTAAACATATTTTACAAAATTTGCATTTAAAAATTTTGAAAATTCAGCTGTTGGGACCTGGTTTTCGAAGACCTCTTAGAGAAAAGTATCCTGGCGATGGTCAGAATAACTGATGATAGCTTAATCCGAAATCAAAAATTTTCTATTTATAGGTGAGGACAACTTGTGATTAAACGAATGATTAAAAATTGAAATTTGAATTTTTGGCTGAGTTGTATGCAAAAAAGTACAATTATTGGTAAAATTTACAGCACTTTATAAGGCTTGTAATGATAAAAAAACCTTCACTCAACCACTAGCAATCCTATCAGGAGGAACTGCCCAAAATTTCAATAAGATCGGTGCATTAATATCGAGAAATAGTGTCCAATGTCTTCAAAAATAGAGTATTGAGAAAACAGCGATTAAAGTTTTAAGTAAGAATAAAAATTTGAAATTTTTTTTAACACAATCCTCGATTGTAAAACTAAAATATTTAATAACGGTAACTCTCAGACATCGAGAGTAGTGAGCGAGAAAGATAGACAAACAATATATTCTTGACATTTATTATTAGATAAAAAAATTAGATAAAAAGAAAATAATAAAATTAATTACTCTTAATTTTAGTCAATTCTACCTTGATCATTTTTATAACTGAAGCACAACTTTATTATTTTACTTTATGTGTTGTATTAATATTTTGCAATATTGTACTGTTTTTTATCCAAAATGCAAACTGAAAATTAATTTATAATATTATCTGCCTGTTATTGGATAATATTGAAATAAAGTAATATTGATGAACTAAAATAAAAATAGAAAGTATTAAAACCGTCAATGTTTTTTTTTAATAATTTTAATAAGGCACTGTAATTTTGAAAATTGTGGTCAGCTTTAGTTACAGAAGGCGATAGAAAAATTATTTATATTCATGAAATTAGTGTTGCTTATTTTAATGATGTCTGACATAACAAAATGCGGCTATCACTAAGACGTACCAAGTTATAAGGCCGACTCAACTGTTAGCTTATTTGGGTCAACCTGTACATATCGTTTGCTAAAAATGGCCCCTATGGAACTAATTGAATAAAAATGACGTACAGAAACACAAGAAGCGAAAAGAAACAAACAAATTGCCCCGGAGGAATAAATCACATTTTTTCGTACCCCGGCTGATGACGTGACAAAACCAGGTTCTGCATTAAAGAAATCTTAGAAAAATATTAATACAACCTGTCGGACCTCTGTCGTTAGGCCATTTGTAACATTATAGCCAACATTTATCAACATCTTACAGCCTCATTTTATAAAGAAAGTCGCTGCCTTGGTTCTGGGCCGTCCTTTGTTTTCCCGTGTAAACGGGGCCGATGAGGCTGCCGCCCCCAAATAATAAACAAGATTATGGCGTAGCTAACTGACGCGGAACAAAGATTATCTGCTATTGCTTACAGTAGGGGGCTGTGCCTGATGAGATATCTTCTAAACGGGTTCGGTTTCAGATTAAAATTAGGAGAGCGATGATGGCGTTTTTTCGCCGTAACGGTAGTTGTTATTTAATGCAAAATCGATATTGAAACTCTTGTAACATAATTTATGTATGCATGTTTTATAATTTATGTATCTTAAATATTCCAATGCACGATATAGTTCAAACATGAAGAGAAACTGGCTATTAAAATAAATAATAATCAGACACATGTTATGGCATTACGTTTTGGGGTTGTAACGTTAATTTGTTAGTTTAGATTGTAATGAAATTTTAGTTAATTACGTTACATTTTAATTTTATTACCAAGTAACTTTCATTTTATCTTCAACCTCACTTGAGCATATAACTTTATCTTACTCTCATTATATTGCGAACATTCCAAAATTCTAAGTAATATCCACATAATGAATATTTATATCATATTTGACTAGATATAGTGGCGCCCTTAAACAATAACCCACTACCTGCTGACTTCCGGAGCTAACCTTGCGTGTTTGTTTCTTGCCAATACAAACGTAAAAGTGTTGCAAGTTCAATTAGGCCAGGAAATATAGAGTTGGACGGGACTTTTTGTTTCGGCAAGCTGAATTTATCACTATAGGTAACATATCAGTTTCCACAGTCATGAAAATGGGGGGGGGGAGATTGTTTACAGGGTGGTTAATTGTATAATTTTTACGGAAATTCACGTTTTTCGCTTATAATTTTTTTCCGTTCATTTCCACGAGAAAACAGCACTGTACTTTTTTTTTCATCTTCAAAGGACCTACAAAACTAGCCCTCGAGCGTCAAAAAATATTGATTAGATCAAAAGTTATAAACAGAAGAATTTTATTTAAAACTATTGAATTAAACATTTATAAACTGCGTTATTATTACCAGAAAATTAAATAATTATTAGTCTAGACGATCCCGAGGATCTTCCATAATCGCACTGATTTTTTTCCAGGTAGAATTCATAATAATACATTGAAATCATTTTTTTTAATTTCAAATTTGCAACCTGAAAAATTTCTATATTTTTTAGCCTTAGTTGCAAAATGAAGTATACGACGCACGAGCTTGACATAGTTGTATATTATTACATACTCGGAAAGCTTATGAAAAGTTAAAAAAAATTGTCAAATATATTATTTTCAAGCGAATTTTGCTTATTTAACGGCAGGTCATCGTCATTTTCTTCGGACGGATTTCAATGTATTATTATGAAATCTACCACGAAAAAAATCAGTGCGATAGTGGAAGATACTCGGGATCGTCCAGACTAATAATTAGTTAATTTGTTTATAAGGCCATAACTTGTAAACTATTCAACTTACCGATTCCAGATTTCGTGTGAGTTATTAGACAGTGATAAGTAATGAGAGGATGCGATGCCAAAATGTTCTGGTAACAATAACGCAGTTTATAAATGTTTAATTCAAAAGTCAGAAATAAACTTCTGTTTATAACTTTTGACGCTCGAGGGCTAGTTTTGTAAGTATTTTAAATACGAAAAAAAAGTACTTTACCGTTTTCTCGTGGAAATGAACGGAAAAAAGTTATAAGTGAATAACGTGAATTTACGTAAAAGTTATACAATTAACCACTCTGTAAACAATCTTCCCCCCATTTTTATGACTGTGGAAACTAATATGTTATTGTATATAATATTTAGCATCTATAGTTATAAATTCAGCTTGCCGAAACAAAAAGTCGCGAAATGGTCATTTCCCAGCTTATTTTCCTGGCCTACAATGCCGAACACCAGCTAGTACAGACCGACAGAAATAAGTTTGCGTCTGAAATAACTGATATAAATTGTTAAAAAGATAAAACGTTATAAGCAGGTTTTGATAACTGAAAATAAATTAAAATTTTATATGATTTAATTGGGTATTTTAAAGCTCTATCTTAAAAACGAATGATTTAAACCGGGAAATAAATAACTTTTCACCAAGGATCTATCCAGAAATGGGTTATACTGCATATCTCATTAGAATCTATTTACCATTTTTTTGCATTTATTAATTAAAAAATTCAAAATATACATCAATAATACAAATCAAAAGTTTCAAGAGACTCTTAACTAAAAAATTATTACATGAATGTGCGAGATTGAAATAAATCAAATAAATGCAAAATTTCAAGAAAATTTTAGTAGGTCTCTAATATTAATAAATTAACAAAGAAGGCACCTCATTAAGGGCAGTTTAGAAGGCAGCTTTCAGTTTTTTCCTCTTACATGCAAAAACTTACAATACATACCTAAGGTTTATGTAAAATTATAAATGTAATATGTATTTATCGAGAAGGGCTCGAGAAACAGACAAGTTTTTCAGTAACACTCGAGAACGTGCTATTGCAATCAGGGCACAAGACCTAGAACTTATTTAGAATACAATTGAAGATAACCCACATATTAGTACTAGAATTCTATTTCGACAAACTGATCGCAAACTTCTGTGCACCGAGTGATCAGACGTAATCTACTACACCCATATCATATCCAACGAGTGCAAGAATTGTTTCCGAATGATTTGGTTTTGTTTATTTTATATCAAGGCATTAATTTTCAAAAGAAAATTCTCTTTATTAATTAAGCTAGTTTCACCCGCAAAGGTATTACAAATTTACAAAGCTATCATGAGTATTCCGATGTAAACCCTCATTCAGTAACTCCTCGACATTTCCAAAGCGAGTTTAAAATAAATGTTTGGATTTGTGTTATTGATCGGTATTTAATTGGTCCAGTTATTTCATCAAATCGACTAAATAGCGAAACTTATTTAGAGTTTCTCTAAAACATTCTTCCGTATCTATTTGACGAGGTGTCACTACAAGTCAGACTGGAACATTGGTTTATGCATGATGGAGCACCCCCTTTAGACTTTTTAAACCACCAGTAATAATAATAACCTAATAATTTTTTAAGTCTGCCAATGAGTAAAAAAATTCTGTCACATTTTATTGGTGCATCATGCCTTATCAACCCTTTAATATGATTCAATTACTGTCGATTAATGCTCTTGGTACACTTACACCGTGCACCAAATTTGGTTTTTTTAAGTTCAAGTACAACTGTGATATTGATTTTTTGAGAAATTTGAAACCCCAATTTCAGGGTCTATAACGTCTCAGGGGTGCAGCTTAGTACAAAGATAAATTGAATTAAATCTCTATATTTTGGGTTCCCCTACATGGCTCTGTTCTGTATCGTTTCTTATGCGAAACTACCTGTATAATATGTAATGGATGGACTAGTACTAATGCTTGGAATGCAATGCGTTTGTAAAACGATTTGCTTTGTACTTTTAGGGGAATATCCAAATTTGTGCCTTGGTTGCTACAATGTGATGATACATTGCAAATTTCCTCTTCCACGACTTCGTACCACTTCTGTGGAGGGAGCAGTATTTGGCATATGTCTACCTAAAGCACGTTCTACATGCAGGAGAAGCTATTAATGCAATTTATCTAACCTCGCCATAAATTAAAACAATATGAGTTGATACTACATTGCTATACAAATACATACTTAGGACATTTGAACACTTTTTAAACTAATGTAAATAACAAACCATGGTAATAAGAGTACTATGAAAACCACAGTAATACTGAACAATAATATAGTTTAATAAGTAGGTATTCATTTTTTTTAATATAACAATTTCACATATTTCCATTTTGAAATCTGCAAGTTATATCGATTCTATTTTTTACTGGCACGTACAGGGTGGTCCATTTTACATGGCTCAGCATTGGCTTCTGGGAAACCGTAAGGTATACAGGGTGACTCAAATTAGAAAAAAGTTGCGCCCTTAAAACGGACCACTCTATATACACTCTGCGTAATTTTTGGATATTTTAACCTAGATAACTAGACCGTTAAATAAAAAAACTCGAATATATCACAAACAATTCCAGTAGTATTAATGCAGTTTTTCCGTATTTTTCATTGTATTTCTAAAAATAACGAAGTAGAAGAGCTGCGAAATACAGAGATCACCCTAATTAGTTACAGAGGAACGTCCTGTTGAACCACAAAAAGAGAAAAATCACGTACACGTAGAATAATCAATTTTACACCAGACAAATTAAAAACCGTCCTTATCCCAACATTCCTGTTTGTCTTTGCATGTATTAATCACAAGCCCCGCGGGATTTTTTTAATTCGGCGCCATATGTTACGTTTCCGTTCTGTTTACGGTGTGTTTTATTTCTGTTTGCACACGGCTAATATCCCTAATAACAGCGCTTCGCTGCGCCCTTTTTCATTTTACCAGATACACCCCTACGCACGTGTTTTCATGTCGGCCGGTGTCCACAGCCAGAAGAATTAAATTACCTTCATTTGTCTCGTCGCCCCCGTGGTCACCCCTGATATTTTTTTAGTTCAGTGGGCTCCTGGTCGGGGCTCCATTTTTTTGCGGTTCTATTATTTATTCGCTCTGGAGAGAATCAATAATTTCAAAGAGTATTGTGTTCATTCCGTGCATTTACCAATTTTAATGTTTAATATATTTATTTCTCTAGCTTATTTTCTCTAGTTAATTCTATAGGAGCTAGAGTAATAAAAATATTGTTATTAACTAATGATACTATTAGAAACAAATACTCTGCGGACTAAAGTCCCGATCAGTTTTGAATTGAGTTTACTTTGTAGCTTATATCACATCCACATTTAAAGAGTGTCGGTAAATAGACAAAAATATTTGCATTATTTCCAGGCTGGATTCTGTGAAGGAGGAGCCGTTATCAGGACCCCTAACCCACTCTGATACTGATTTCATGGAAAAAAATCGAAATAAAACCAGTGGCGTAGGTCAGAGATATGCTCGTTATATTTACATAAAAACTTATGGCACGCCACTGGATTTTTTTGTAATATCAATATTATTTTGAACGAAAGTGATAACTTAACTTTTGTGAATAGCTTTTACCATTTTGGAAAAATTAATTTTATGAAGACGATACGTTTGTTACAATAAAAATGTAGAAACAATTTAAGTAATTTTAAGAACCGTGAGGAATTTACTGACTTTGAAAACTTAAAAACCTGTATGTATTTCAGTTTTCAGGACGTAAATATCAATCATTAAATGACAAAAAATTCATAAATTTGGTCAAAGAAAATGCTTCCTCCTTTTTGCTATGTTGTGGCCTAACGCCTTGTATGATATTAAATTTATCTGAACCAATAATCTTAAATACACTGGGCACTGAAAATTTTGGGTGATTTTCCAAAGAGCTGTAACTTGGACGGAAATGGTCGTAGAGAGTATAAAGAAAAGGAAGTTGAAGCTTCAAGTTTCTAGTTTTCAAATCAACAAAAATAGTTACAAATTTTTGCTTTTCTTTAAAAATAACTTCAAACATTTATTTGGAAATTTCACCATAAAGTTCTTTTAGATAATTTAATTTTCTTCAATTTGAGTGATTCCGGAGCCCTGTACGATGATTTGTTGCTGAGTTATCGACAATCAAAGCAAAAAAATCATTTTTGACTTTGGCAATCAATTAGTCGGGAAATAATGGTCGTACAGACCAAGCATGGTTTTGAAAACTGCAAAGTATTCTCTACAAGTCGTAATTATTGGTTTTTATTAAAAAAAAATTTTCGAAGTTGGTTGGAAAAGAAGTAAAAAATTGCATAATTAGGGATATTTGAATAACTTTGCATAACTTTGCAAATAATGAATAAACCAAGGATATTGTCTGTAACTTTTCAACCTCAAAGTGTCGTAAAGAAACCCTGATAATTTCAAAACGCTGCGATTTTGTTCCTAGTGTTCCTGTTTTATTTATTTTTTTAAGTTAACAATGTTTTTTAGCAATAATCCATATGTTCTTCATCAAAAAACGTTAATTATTCTAAAAAAAATGATTTATTTTTTTTCAAAAATAGAACAGCGTCAGCAATTATTATGCATGCATAGTGTGACATATATAAAAAAATTGAGTGATTTTTACACAGTTTGTTCTCACTATTACATAAGAAATATGTTGATAAGCTCATTTCTTTATTAAAATCTTAAATCCACTCAAAATGCAACACCAAAATAATTTCACCTTGAATTTACAATATGTTATTTTTTACTTTTTTTTTTCATAATTGGTCGCGCGCCAAAGGCGTGCGGATCATCAATATAAAATAAAGTGAACAATGATTATTATAAGATTTATGTCATTGCGTCATTGTGAAACACGTAATTTGTTTTACGCATCGTTGCCATCGGTTCCACAATCTGGATGGGATCCGTTATAGGTCGCATCATCGGGTATGTTTCTACCCTTGTTTCAGCGAAACTTATACGCGGCGGTGATAAAATATCTTAATCTGAAGAGAACGACCGTTTGACATCTACTGATGTAATATTTGCATAATTAAATAATCTGCTTCCAAGCTGGTCAACATGGTAATTTGCACTCGGGATTGTATTTATTCCCGTAGGAATTAAATGTTTTATTATTTACTATATCAAATGGTAGGTTACATGCAATCAGTATAAAGATTAAATCAAATATAAATTGGCTGACTGACGGCGCATTATGAGTCAAACGGCATCTTTTTATGTCAAAATCAAATATCTCGAAGAAGAATTAACGAATCATTTTACATTTTTTTTTAATTAAAGCTTATTTGATGCAGATTCCAGGAAAATTATTGCGAATGTCATCATCCTCTATTTTGGAAGTGGAAATGAAGGGTGAATATGTGAAAAAAGTGAAAATCGATTTTCTTCGTTCAAAAAAAATCTTACATCTTCGATAAATACAGTGAAATTAAGACACATTTCGGTGGACCCAATGCTCAATTAAAACAAGTTATGGAAAAATTAATGAAAATATTTTCATCCCTATTTTAAGTGTGGAAGTGAGGGGTGAGGTTGTAGAAAAATAAAAATTAAAGAAAATATGCATAAAAGGTTTTTGTTGTCGCTGAACACAAATAAAAGCATCACTAAAACAAAAAACTCCTTTTCGGGCGCTGTTTTTAGTATCCCCTGATTTAGGGGAAGAACTGAGGGGTGGGGGATTGAATAATAAAATTCATCTAAAATATTACCAGAGTTTTTCAATTCTCTGATCTTAAATAACATGGTAGACCATTTTCTTATCATCTGTAAATTTTAGGGTGATTTTTCATTATCCCTTACTTAAGGGAAATGGCAATTTGGGGTTAGGGGTGGAAAAGTCAAAGAAGGTATTTGTTGAGGTATTTTTTGTGGTCCCTAGATACGTAAAAGTTTATTTTTTCGTCGTCAAACTTTAAGTGTAGCTTTTTATTAGTCCGTGCTTTAAGGGTAGGAATAAGGGGTGGAGAGATTTTCATCACTTGGCAAAAAGCAAAAATCTGTCATTGGAAGGGATTCGATGAATATAAATATGATCACTGTTTTTAATCCTCTCTTACTTTCTGGAGGTTTTTCATCACGTCCTCTTTAAGGGTGCAAATTAAGGTTGAGGGTTAAAAAATGGAAAGGTACTAGAAATAGACGAGTAAATATACGAGGGTTTATTCGTTTGCTGAAAAAGAACTTTTGAATGATATATTGGACAGTACATCATAACTTTATTAAAGGTCTAGTCTCTTAAACTTTTGAAATCTAATATAATTATTCATAAAAAATTTTATAATAATAAATAAAAATACATTTTTTAACTCAATAATTAAAAAGAAAACGTGGTTTCTGATAATTTACTTTATGAACGACAAATGTAAAAAGAAACTTTATCGCAAATACATTTAGTTAATAAAATTATTTTCATTAATTTTTCCTTAACTTGTTTCAATTGAGCATTGATTCCACCAAGATGTCTCTTAATTTCACTGTATTTATCAAAGATATAAGATTTTTGAACGAAGAAAATCGATTTTCACTTTTTTCACTTATTCATCTTCATTGCCACCCCCAAAATAGGGAATGATGACATTCGCAATAATTTTCCCTAAATCTGCATGAAATAAGCTTTAATTTAAAAAAAGAAGAAGAATTACTTCTTCGAGATATTTGATTTTGACATAAAAAAATGCCCTTTGACCCATAGTGCGGCGCCAATGGCTAGTCGACGGATTGTGACAGCTCTAATTATAATTCCTTCATTTTACGTATTTACTGGCTAAAGAATTAAGGAAAAGAGAATATTTAGTGATAATTAAGGTAGGCTTTTCTAAAAAGAAACAAAGTGTATCAATATGATTTTCAAGAAATAACTACAAACAATATTTTAATTAATTTTTACAGTTTAAATTATTTTTTATATTCAAATAAATGCCATATTAACTCCAAAAAAATTCTTCAGTTCGTCAAACATAAAGAAATGTTTAACTGGCTTTAATAAATTATACTTATAACAATTAAATACTTTTCTCAGTGTGAAATTCTAACAAATTGGGCACACTGCGTACATTCAAATTCTAAACACTGAATAGAACACCCTCAATATGCAACCGTCTACAATTCGCCTCGCAATGACGCTGACACGTGCTCGGAAGCCGTTGCGGAAGCGGGCCGGAGAAAAGATCACGTTTTTCAAGTAAATGTGAAGATGTTTGCGCTGACATTTTGTTTCGCGCTGTAAAGACTATTACGAGTGTGCTCTCGTTGCCTTGTCAAGGATCTCGGCAAATATTTGAGCGCGGCTCACTATTCTCCAAGTATGTTGTTGGAGTAATTCCGCCCCGTTCGGAGACGTCTCCGTTATCTCTGCAAGGGCACGAACTATTATCTTTGTAAGCTACTCAATTAAATAATTTGCAGGGGATTTGGTGACGTCGGGACGTGTCTTGAAGTGTAGTGGGTTTGTTTGGCATTCAGGCGGGGATTAATTGCCGTAATTATTGAATACGACTACTTAGCTACACATAACTTTGATTTGACAGATTCCTTGTCTGACGTGCCGACATTTACAACGTGAATTAATTTTAATAACATGACGTCAGGTAAAGGTTGAGTATATATAAAATAGTAATGAGCCGACACTTCTCACGCACAAATGGGAAAGTTATTAAAAAATAGACATATTTGATAGAGGCAACATGAACAATCTTTTGCATAATGATGCATCAAATACGAATCATAAAATTAAGGATATTCGTAAATTTATTAGTACCATCTCATATAAAGTGTATGGGGTGTATTATATTTAAATATAATTCTTATTGCTTGTCCTTACACAGAGGAAAGGATTTATTTGAGCAAAAATTTTTTATTAAAGTCAATTAAATATATTTGTAATAATCAAATTATAGATCTCTTTGGAGTTGATATACTGTCGTGGAATATGATCTTCGCGTAGTGTTTCATCGACATGGGCTTTCGGTGGAGACATCGGAAGTTCGAATCGAGCCCCACGTTGGGCGCCATGTCGAGGAATATGATCGTTTGTGCCTAATATTTGGGAATTATGCGGAAAAATATGATCGGAATGTTGCGTTCGGTCGGCATGGGTCTAATCGAGCTCCACGTTGGAAACCATGTCGCAACCTGTGATCTGGGATGTCAGTTCCCTTAACCGGGTTCCGCGGCAAAAACGCACGGAGTTCACGGGGATCGTCACTATCGACGCCCGGTCGCACTATATTCTCAAACGATTGACATCTGTGGTGGATATGACCTACAGATGTGGTGTCTAAGACACGAGCTCGCGGGGGAGATCTCGACGAAGAATGTCGAGCTCCGCGTTGAGCGCTGTGTCGGGTTAGACTTTCTAGATATGGACCACTTAGGCGGTGATCGTATGTTCGGGGGAAATCATCAGAATGAACGGACGACGTACAAGTATTGTTTTGATAAAAAAGGCCGGCTTCATCACCTACGACGTAGTCGGCTAAGGGGTTTTCGCTTACCATGGCACCCGAACGCGATGCGCATTGCTCCCGTTGGATACCATTTCATAGAAAAGCTGAATGAACTGTAGCGTCGTCGCTGACGGCAAACACACGTTCCGGAACACCCGATATCGGAGGTAGGCCGCTATCAGGGCCAGACCGTGAACCGTGATTGGACTCATGGGATTCCCCGGACCCTACCAGTTGGTACGTAAGTTGAACCTCGTCCCGAGTATCTGTGGGTGACCCACTTCGTTGTAACTCATGATTGCTACTCGGATCCGTGAGTGCGTCGTGAGGGGTGGTCGAGATGGTGTCAATAACCCGCGTAGCAGCGGACCTCAACGCGTACGGCGCTGTGGCTGCGCCGTGCCGCGTACTTCCGCGAGCCACCATCTTCGGTCCCTCAGACTCTTCACGGAGCATCGATATAGCGTTGGCAGGAGAGGCCATTTCCTCTTTCACCCCGAATGTCGAGAGATCTTTCGCCGGCAAACAGGTGTGAGGGCAGTTCGTGTGACCGCTGGTCTCTCCGATTTGGGACGAGGTCTCGTCCAGCTCAGTCTTGATCATACTCACACGATCTAATTTATTATTCGTAGTATTACCTTCGAGGGCACCAATCCTCGTAGCACTGGATTTCGTAGTCGCGTCGCAGGGGTTCATCTTCCCCGTACGACAATGTCGGAGCAAGCTCTTTTGCTCCGAAAGTCTTGTAGACGTCTTGTAGTAAGCACTGACTCTACTATTAAATGTGGGTCTCTCGAGGGAGCCCTAGAAGCAAGGACAACTTCTTTACTAAATTTAGAAGTACGCCGCCACAGTAACGTGCGTACTATTGCTTTGTGCCCGTGGGTCACAAAGTAAATGCCCCGTAGGGGTTTGACGAGGAAGATTGCCTCGGATTTGCAGATCTTAATGGAGTCTGAATTGATAGGTCTCGTAGAAGCCTATGTACTTTGTACCGAGGTGCGGGTCTCTCGATGGAGCCGTCGCAGGGGGCGATCGAACATGATCTTCGCCTCAGGTTGGGCTACCTCGGGCGGTACGCAGGTGAGCTCCAAAGTTCTTGAGCTTGATGACAGGGTTTTTTCAATCAAACCGTGGAAGATATGTTAAAAGTATATATTGAATAGAATTAATAGACAATAAAGATTCACAAGTTAACATATACAAGTTATTTACCATGAATAAGATTTGTTACAATTCGCTCTGTATCGCTTTCCGTCTCATGTACTCCCACTGAAGTACTGTAAACGCCAAAAGTAGACGTTCGATCACTTTTGTGGGATTTCCATACTTTTGGCGGACCGGGCCTTGAATTGTCCGCCAAAATCTCGAACCAAAATCATCCATCGTCCCCATCAACGCCGGGACTCGTTCCCCTCTGGNGGGGCAGTGGCCAGCTGAAGAGAAAGATGAATGACTATACGATATGAAACCGGACCGGACATCCTGTGCAAACCAACGCCCTCTGGGTAGAGAACCCGCGGGGTTTTGACCATATGACTGTGAGCGAGCGAGGAACCGACCCACACACTTTGTGATAACCCTGTGGATATCTAATTGTAACCTTTTAGTATTATGGAATCTTGTCAAAATCACTTTTTAACAATTCTTGCACACCTAGATCCCGGTTCCGCAAGTATTCCTGCGGAATCACGTCGTCTAACCAGGGCCTAAAGTCGTTCTAACAGGGACGCTGGCCGAAATATAACGCGTAGGATGCCGAGGATGGAGATAAGACGTGTTTTTTTATTCTTTTTTTACTGTACAGCACTTGTAAATATGATTTCTTTGTGTTAGTTCTCTTATTCGTTCAAAATGTACTTATTCTTTGAGGCCGATTTTAAAGTCTGGATTTTTTTATGTTTTTTTTTACTTCTTTTGTAATGTATATATGTGTAATGTTTTAAGTGAGATGTATATACAGATATTTATTATTTTACATAAAATAAAGAATGGGCAATTTGACGAGTTGTTTTCTTCTTCCCTCGGAATTCATAAATATATTTTACAAATTCGAATATTTTTTTATGAATCATAATTTCATTTGAATGTTTTTTGTAATCCTTATAGAAACAGTACTAGCATTGTTTATACTAGGTATTTGGATACATTATATAGTTTATTTAAGGAAATCTGATACTTACATTTCCTTTTTTGAATCGGCTTTTTATCTGTAAAGCAAAGTGATTATAACGTTCTTAATAAAAGGCAGCAAGTATATTTTTTTGTTTTAGTCTTACTGGTTTGATTGATGGTTTTTTTAATCTACAAATATCTGTAATTACAAAGAAACAATTATATTCAAAAAAGCAAAAAGCGATAGGTACACTTCATGTTAAATAGTAAAAAAGGGGTAACTGTAATTTTTAATAAAGAAAGCGATTCATATCTACATAGTTGCAGCATTTTTCCTTAATAGAAATACAATTCAACGCCACATTATTTAAAGCAAAAAAACAGTAAGTATAAACCGAGGTATAAATGTGACATTTTGTAAGGACTTCTCACCTTATCTTTATATATATAATTCTTCTGTGCGTGTGTATGTCACTGAACTCCTCCTAAACGGCTGGACCGATTTTGATGAAATTTTTTGTGTGTGTTCAAGTGGATTCGAGATTGGTTTAGATTTACAATTCGCTCCAATTGGGGGTGGCGTTTAGGCGGTAGCGGGGGCGGCCGATATCGGACGGCGGCGTAGCGGCGTACAGCCCGACTGTCGCGAGCCTCCTACCGCTTCTGGGGGCGGCGGGGCGGAACCCCGTGTTTTCGGGTATAACCCGGTTTCCAGCTCGGGAACGGGACGTCGTAGAGAGGCGCGGTTTGCGCCGTCGTACGCGCAAAAGATGGGGCTATCGGAGAGCTTCTATGGTCCGACCTCAAAATCCTCAAGGTTAACCCAGTCGAGCTGCGTGTAGAGTTGTGGGAAGGCGAAATTATGCGCAGAAGGGTCGAGGGTGTAGATGGACATAAAGCGTCCGTGCTCACCTGGACCGGTTTTTGTGCGCCTGCACATAAATTTGCTACGGTGCAAGTCGTACGTTTTTGGACTGAGGGGGAAAAACGATATATGGCCGTATGCGCGGCACCGAGGTGGGCTCGGAACTGCCATAAAAAGTGGGGCTCATGTTACCGGAATCGGTGGGAATCTCTGCGCGGTAGGTTGTGGTACGACCTAGGGCTGCGCGTGGGTCTTCCTTCGAGGGTCTGTGCCCCTCCATGCTCGACCGCGCGGAATTCTGTGCGCCTGCGCGTTTCCAAATGCGTCGAAATGCGAACGGCTATAAGTGGCGCGACGTTCGACGCACCGCTGTATTCCGGACGGGACGACGGTTCGATTTACCTCTATAGGTGGATCATTTACGACGCTGCGCAGGACGTAAAAGTCGCCGTGCGCTTCGGCGGTATGTGCTACGGATGCGCACGGGGCGTTGTCGGATACAGCGGGGCAGGCGGATCCTGTGAAAAAAAAATTCTGCGCATGCGCAAACACTTTACAGCGATTTCCGGCCGAACCGTAGGTGCTACGGACTTGCGCTTCGACGCGTGAGTGGTCCACGTCGATTTTGGTGAAAATCCATCGATTTTTTTTTGTGGGGTGCATTTGACCAAACCCCATTTTCGTGGGGTCGGGTCGAGACCATCAAATGAAATTAATCCGTGGTTTGCCAAAGACGTCTATGGGGTCGATTGGATCGATTTTTTTATATATCGTTCCGTTTCCGAACGTAAGAAAACCTACGTCGCGCTAATAAATATTTTCATCAAAACGGTCCAGATTGTTACAGCTTATTTAAAAAAGTTTGAAATTTTCGAATTAAAGACGTGTGTACAGGGCAACGTCTGTCGGGTCCGCTAGTATTTTAGTAAAAATAATAAATACAGATAAAATTATTCATACAGCATTTTTTGACCAAACAAATAAAAAACTAGTGAAGAAAAGAGACTATCTTTATTTTATCACGACAGATTAATTTATATTTAGACTTCCTTAAATAAATAAAACTAAAATTTTAGTGATAAAAGTAAAAAGAAAGCTTTTTACTTGTTATGTTGAAGGCTTCCAACTCTATGTGTAACAAGTCAATGTGATATATTAATAATATGGTTTTATTATTTCCGTTGTTTCTATACAGGGCGTTTGTAAATAAGTGCGAAATATTTTAGGGGGTGGTTGTCGAAGTTATTTTGTGAAAAAAGTTCGTATAAACGTGGGTCCAAATTTGCGAGTGTTTAAATTTTATTTATTTATTTTTATTAATGATTTCAAAGAGTTTTAAAGATATTGACACGAAATTTAAAAAACGCTTTGGGGGGATAAATGTGCATTTTTTGGGGTGATTCGAATATTTCTACTTGCACCAGTGGCGTTCGTGCGAGAATGCCACAAACTTTTTTAATAAAAAAGATGGTACGCCACTGACTTTTTCCCCTTTTAATATTTTTTTAGAAATCCGAGATTAATTCTAAATGAAAGTGCTCTCTTCAATATTTTTGTAGGATGCACCGTCTTTAGTAAAAAAATTAAACATTTTATTGTAGGATTTGTTAATACCTATTTTATTTAAAGGTCTCTTTTAATAAAGCATTATTATAGTCAAAAAAGTCAAATACAATTCAACATTGGAAATAAGAAGTTGATAAGAATGTAGGTAAAAAATTCGAGATCAGGATCAAATTTTAATCTTTTAATTTTTTTCTCTTGAATATTTCAAAAAGTTTTATTAACTAATACAGTAACATTAAACGAGATCAATAACACCAAACAACAGTAATAATAGATATTTATTATACAAGGGAAAAAAGTACTAGATTTTTGCTCGAAGTTGTGTTGTCTCCCGACGCGAAGCGGAGGGAGGCAAAAAACCGAGAGGTAAAATCTACTTTTTTCCCGTGTATAATACACTATTTTTTTCTGTGACGGGAAAAACAACGATTTAATATTGGAAAAACATTAGTACAATATATTAGTCACTAAAGTTTTAAATTGGTAGGCTGTTATACTTATAGCGATAATTACATCTGCGTTGCTAAGGAAACCTTTAAAGTAATCAAATATCTGTAAATTTAATTCTGTGATTTGATTTAAAAATTGCAAACTTAGTGGTTGTTTAGTAGTTATTTTGAATAATATAAAGTTAAAAAATGTCTGATTCCGAGTTTTCTCCACCGGAGTTAGTAGAAGCAGCGAAAGAAGCGTCACAAAAATTATTGCCAGCTAAATCGCGTTACTTATGTATATTGTATATATCCGGGAAAAAAGTACTCTTTTTTCCCGGGAAAAAAAGCAATTTCATAAAAGTGACATTTTGTTATCTGTCAACAGAGATAAAATGTCAAACTTTTTTCCGTTACAGAAAGATAACTATTTTTTAATAGTCTTAATCCTATAACAGATGTTGAAAATGACCTCCCTCACAAATAATACGAGTCAACTCTTCGCCTCATTGACTATCGTATGAGATATTCCTACTGCATTTCTTATTGTCTCACAGGCGACTGTAATTAGATTCTTCATTTTCAAATTTCGAGTATTAAAAAATTAAAATTTAAACACTATATTTCGGAAACGAAGCATATTTCAACCTACTTTTTTCCACAAAATAACTTCGGCAACCCCACCCTAAAATATTTCGCACTTATTTACAAACACCCTGTATAATCTGTGGAATCCTGGTTAACTAGCAATCAGCACTGCATTTTATACATTAATCTACACGATTTGTTTAAATACAAATTAAAGTATAAATTAACAGACTTATAAAGTATACTTATAGACTAGGCGGTATCTGTTTTGGTTTGGGTGAATCATATATCCACGGAGATTTTTGGCTTTTTGGCTTTCAAATATCACTAGAAATGAAAATTTTTCTATGCACATAAAAAAAACGTGGGATTAACTTTTAGCGGCACAATTCGAAATATGTCATATTTTTCTTCCTATTTAATTATGTATCTTGAGTATCTTATGAGTTGATTTTAGGCGAAAATGGAAGAGGAAAAAAATGTTGTAATTCAATTTTTTACAAAACATGACTAGTTACAAATCGAATGAATCATGATTATTATGGTAAAAAAAATCGCAAATATGGGGTTAAAACAATACTTTTTAGGGAATTTTTTTGGGGTATTTAAATTGGGTATAGGACCTTTATACTTGGCTCAAGAAACCTTCATGTTATGTAGGATCGCGCCAAATTTCATCAAAATCGGTTCTATAGATTTTGCATAATAATTTGGCAATTCAGATTTTGAAAAAAAATTTGTAAATTTTCAAAATTTTGCACAGCAAAAACCAAGGCCCTTAGATACTTGAAAATGTAATCACATATAGAAGGGCTCTCAAACTTTCAAACTTTTTTTGAAAAATTCGAATCCGTTAATTAGGAGAGCTCTGGCGCTTGTTTAAACATTGGTCGAATTTTTGTACTTATAAACAATTAGAATAACTTTGTGAATATTCAGTCAAATCAAAGTTTTCCTAACGGTATATACGTGTATCTGTTTTTTTCTAGTGATATTTGAAAGCCAAAAAGTAAAAAATCTCCGTGGATATACGATTCACCCAAATATGGCTTTTTGAAAGAGATAACGTCTGGACTATTATTGCTGGTGGAGCTGGTGAAGGTTAACTAATTGAGGATTTAAATTATGAGTATAAATCAAAGAGACTGTTCAAAACCAATTCGGAGATAATATAAGCCATCGTACTATACCAGTATACAGAGTGTAACAAACATAAGGTTAGAAACTTCGCTCCTAGTACATTTAAAATTAGTATGGGTACTTCATGAAAAATTTTTGAATAAAGTGCTTCCTTGGTGACATATTAAAGTTGAAAACATTTTGAAATATTTTTTTTGTAAATATTTTGAAAGCGGTAGGAAGGAATAATCCCAAATTTGGTACGAATACTGCACTACATATCTCTCCTAATCTGAAGTTTTCAATGATTAAGAGTGTAATCCAGGTGCGGAGATATAGAGAAGCCATACCCTTTTATTCTTAAATATTTCTACGCCACTAACTTAAAAAAAAATTAGGTGAATTTCTAAATTGCACGCTTTAGAGCAAAAAGTGTAACTTTTTTTCGGGCGAGCCTTCGTTCTCCAATTATTTAATGTACGATGAAAAGACCAGCTTTGTCTCAGAAATGTTATGTTTTAGTCGTAGATTATAACATTTATTTTATTAATCAAATATCACGTAATAAAATTAAACTAATACTGTTTTGTCTTATGTTGAAAATAACCTACTCTATATTCAATACACGCTCGGGCACGTCGAATCATATTTAAGCGTATCCGTTAAAATATTCCAGGATAATTAGGATTCTGTCACAGGATTCCATTAAACGTTATCGAAGCATATCTTCATCGGCTCTTGGCAATTCATATACTAATAGCCCCACAGATGGAAACCCATAGGATTAAGGTCAAAAGGTCGTGGAGGCCAAGCAACTGATCCTGTCCTGTCTATCCACCTGCTCCGATATTGCTCATTTAGAAGATCACGCACAGCTCGATGGAAATGTACCACAAATTAGCTCGTGTCTCTAATGGTGGTAATGGTGTCTCTTCCAGAAGTTGCGGCAACGTATCTACTAAGAAGTTATAATACACAGTAATGGCTGAAGCTGTTCTTCTCCACATGCTCTAAAATATAACGATCCTAGCTGTAATGACATTCCTGGTGTAATCACTTACAATTAAAAATTAAAATTTATGGTCGCATGAAGGGTATGTTTCTTCTTAATAATAAGAAATGCTGTAATTCCAGCGACCACAAGTATTACTAGGAGCAAAACTATGCGTAATTACGACTTATAAAGACCCCCATAAATTCGGCCTTAATATAATGCGGCTTAGATATTTTCGGATTTAATTAAGGCTATCATTAAGCAAAGCGGCGGCGTTACAGATAATACCATTTAATACACATTTTCACGATGTGTTAAATCCCTCGTCATACTAACCCACTCCACAGTCTTCGCTACATGCGAATGTCGTAAGTTTTATTTCCCCTCCAGCTTTAACGAAGTGTTAATTATATTTTGAATAATTAAGCGGGGAGATTAGTTTATGAAATAGTTGGCCTGGGGTAATAAAAACAAGTGAATGGCGGTGGCAGGAAATTGGCTGGTTTGAAGCATCCTTTCAAGATTACTTCCAAAGGCAGTTATGGAGAGGGCTGTTGGTTTGGATCATGAATCGGTCTCGAATACAGGATGCCCCACAGGTATACAAATTTATAGTAAATATTCTTAGGTAATTATAAGCAAACAATTTTTTTTCCAAAATTTAATACAATAGTATATTTGATACTTACACCGACAAAAACAATTTAAAAAAACTTTACTTGAACAGATTGGCAAATACGAGGCATATCCACAAAGTAAGAGTCTGACACTCTGTGTTGGCAACACTACATTCAGTTGAGAACTGTTGTTGTAGTGGCATGTTGAAATAAGTGCCGTTCATGACCTCGCCATCTGCGAGGTGAGGAGCGCAATGCGTCGTTCCAAATTTTTAACGAAATAAAAACCGTTTTAGGGGAAGTTGTGATGAATCGTATAAATGTGCCGTGCGTATAAAGCTGACAGAATGAATGTTTATAATGAACAAAGGAGTGATGAGACAGTGAGGAAATACTTCATAGCGACCTTCGATTGACTTTGGGCGATATAAACGTAGTGTTTCCAAAAATCTCTAAATCTTTTCTGCATGAAATTACTGAAATACTTGATTATCGAAAATTGTGTGCGAGGTGGATACCAAAACAGCTCACTAATAAAGACAAAGCTAATAGAATCGCATTTTCACGGGAATTTATAGAGCGCCCACTACACCCCTGAGATGAAAGGACAATCAATGCAGTGGCGACATCCGTCTTCATTAGCGAAAAAATTCAAAACCGTTGTAAGAAAAATAATAGCGATTATGTTTTGGGACCGTAAAGGGATTCTCCTCATTGATTTTTTGCCCAGGGGGAAACTACTAATGCTGAGAAAGAAGGGGACTGTTAATCAAAGGAGTGTCCTTGTTACATGTCAATGCACGTCCCCATACAGTCAACGCCACAAAGCAACTCTCGGTTTCATTTATTCGACTGGAACATTATCAACCACCCTGCTGACAGTCCTGAACTGTCAATTTCTGATTTTCACCTTTTCTCTTCTCTGAAGATGTTTATGATAGGAAAAAAGTATTCTGCCGACGATGAGGTCCACAGTGCCATGGAACAATGGACGCGTGAGGCGTTTTTTTTACGAAGGTATCAGAAAGTTAATTCTTTGGCTCACAAAGTGCATTGAGGTTGAAGGCGACTACGCCGTGTTTGATGTACCTTTCTACATATGTAATTTTTGCATAAACACTGACGTTTCGATTTTAAAAAAATAAGTACTCCTACTTTGTGGATATGCCTCGTAATTTGTTTATTCTTAAAAAGTTTGTAGAACTTTCAACAAACTAAATAAGAAATCTGATACCCCGAAATTATTTCTCTCTTATACTCTCTCACTCTCTCTCTCTTTTGTTATATATTTTCTTCAATAAACCGGCTGCTAAGGTGGGGTAAATTTTTATTAATGGTTAGTAAACCGTACAAAGAGGGCACTGCAATATACAGGGTGGTCCTTAAGTAATTGTACATAGAAGTATGGTAGATTTGTGACTTTAAAATATTACGATTTGAGCCAACTTGCCTTCATAAAATATTGATAATAAGAAAGATACAGGGTGTTAAAAGTGAAATTTCAAAATTGATTTTTCGCAATAACTTGAACGTTTTTTGACATTTACACAAAAAAAAAAATTTAACTGGGGGGTTTTTTGGTATGAGAAATCATAATTTGGTATGTAATTTAATGTATCTTTTAACAACCAAAATGTATACTTGTTAACAACCTCTAAACTTAACGGTTTTCGAGATAATCGAATTTTTAAAATCGGCTGCATAATTCTTCTTTAATTCATTACGAGAAATATTAACGTAGAAGTCGTATACGCTTATCATGTTTTTACATCAACAGGATGAATATTAACGTACTAGTAGGAGTTGACATCAAAAATTTAAAAAATTAAATAAAAGCAGTTAAATTATAAGTTTAATAATAATAATTAGAAATGAATTTTAGACATATTAAGAAAAGAAAAAAAACTAAGCTAACTAACATGCCTGCAATGCATTTATCCATACGTTCCATGAAAGACCGCCTCATATTAAATAACATGATTGGTCCAAAAGAAACTGCAGTTGCATTTATTTCTTCTCAAAGTTGGTTGCTAGTGTTTATGGGACTTTTATAAACAAGTTGTTTCATTGCGCCCCATACGCCAAAATCGAGAGGATTAAAGTCTGGGCTACGTGCTGGCCAAGGGAAATACTACCACGACCAATTCAACGTTCAGCAAAGTAGGTATTTAAATATGTTCTGACTTCTCTCGTATAATGAGGAGGTGCACCATCTTGTATAATCCACATATTTTGCCTGAAATTTAGTGGCAATTCTTCCAAAAGATCAATGAAGTCATTTTGTAAAAAATGTAAGTAGTTCTCACCATTCAAAATATGCGGGAAATCGTATGGCCCTAAAAATGGTCACCAATAATCCCACACCATACGTTTATTTTGAATTCGTGTTGAAAATGTCTTTCTCTTTTAAAATGAGGATTTTCAATTTCCCAGATATGATTATTTCTTAAATTAAAAATACCATGGCGGCTAAATGTTGAATCGTCCGTAAATAATATTCTATTAATAAAGGTAGATGGGGTCAAGATTTTGCCTATTTCGGATATCACTTGCAAATTGGTATCTTAATGGTAGATCTGCTGGCAATAAATTTTGCACAGGCGTAATATGGTAGGGGTGATATTTATCGAGGTATAGTCTTTTTAAAACTGAAGTTTTACTGATTCCTAAAGCTGAAGATAACCTTCGTGTACTAACTTGAAGATCATCTGCAACGTGAACCAATTTCATCTTCTTGATCAGGCGTAATGATGCTCGGTCGGCCTAAATTATCACGTTTAGGACGAAATGAATCACTTTCGCCTAAATTCCTAAATAGATTTTCAAATGTTTGATTATTAGGTGGCAGCCTGTTTGGATATGTTCTGAAATATTCCCATTTCGCAGCACGTCCGTTGAAATATTGCTGGCAGTAAATAGTAACCATATCTCTCATTTCTGCATTAGAAAAATTATTGTCCCGGCATTTTCTGCTATTCCTTAATTATCTGTGATATTCAATTAAAACTTTTTCAAACGTCATATATTATGAAAATAAGAACGTTTAGCTGTTAAAATCATTCATGACTTCCGTCTATTACGTTACTATTTCTCGTAATGAATTAAAGAATTATGCAGCCGATTTTTAAAATTCGATTATCTCGAAAACCGTTAAGTTATTGCGGTTTCAGATCTATACAGGGTGATTCACAACTTATCCAAAAAAAATTGGGAATAGATGCGGCATGAGAAACGGAGTTAATAACGTAAAAAAATTTGTAAAATCCTTATAGTTTCCGAGAAAAAAATTATTGAAGTTATAGTACATTCAACCACTACATAGCTGAACAACTGTAGTCTCTAGCGTCATTCGCAATACGCGTGGAGAGCCATGTGACTCCTAATACTGAAATCCGTTGTTGCGGTAGTTTTTACCTGTTATCTGTAATGTTTACAACAGTTTTTTAGTAGTTAGTGTCAAAAATGGTTTGCGTGTATAGCAACTCAGAGTTGATGGATATCGTTTTAATTTATGGTGAAGCAATACAACATTTGTATTATGGTGAAGCATTTGTGTTATGGTGAAGCATTTGTGTTATGGTGAAGCATTTGTGTTATGGTGAAGCAAGACATCATTTGTGTTAGTTCGTAGAAAGTGAGTAAAACGGACTCAAATGTGTTTACACGTTAGTGGATAAAATTTGATTTTAAATGATTTTATTATTTAAAAACAAATTAATTTTATTAAAAATTAATAAAGGCAAAAGCATTTGAATTTGCCGATATAAAATATGTGCTATAAAATTCTATTTATTTCTTTCCTTGCGAAAGTTTTTTTCCGTTCTTATCACGCCGCCATGCCGGTCGCATTGTGCGGGGTCAGGTTTTACAGTGGACCAGTTTCCAGTGTCGTGCAGAAGTATATTTTTAAATCAATTTCGAACTGCCCTTTTTTAATTTTTTTATACAAAATTGTATTTGTAAGGGTCCCTTGTACATCCAGAATTTTTTTTGGGTAAGTTCTGAATCACCCTGTATATTCAATGTTTTTTTTGAGAAATTAAAAATATAACAAAACAACAGCTGTGTATGAATATATTCACCGCAGAGTAAATTTGTGCATAGCTAGTGAAGGGCACCATTTTGAAAAAGTTTTGTTTTATCGCTAATATAGCAATGTTCGAGAGTTTGAATTTATTTTATATTGCTACAAAGTAATGTTATTGCAGTAATGGTTTGTAAATTAATTATATGGTAAACTGTAACTTTTTATAATGCTATTAAAGAAAAATTAAATTGAAGAAAAAATAAACTGTCTTTATTTATTTTACTGTGTAATAAAATAAAACATAATAATAAACTGTTGTGGTTTCACATCATGTTCTTTTTGTATTCACATTAAAAATTTGCAATTTTTTCATTAACAGGTGAAGTTTGATAATTTTCATTTAAGATTAAAAGCGTTTCAACGAAAAAAACAAAAATATCTCATAAATATAATACTAACCTGTATGTATTAAGTTTAATATCAATATTTCAAAACTAATTCTATTTAATTACTTACAACTTGAACCACTTCACTTAAGGTTAGGCATATTTAGTTGACAGTACCAATATTATCATAATGTAAGTAAGTAAGGAAATTATTTTTAATAGGACCACATACAAACAGTGTTTGCACGTCAGTACTTTGTCCAGTTCATACCGAATTAAAGGAATTTATAGTAGATATATTATACTTCGTATTAAACTGGTTAGATTGTTTGTTTACGAGACATAGTAATTTTTTTGTTAAATTTAAACATCTCTTATCCCAGAAATAGTTGAAGTGCATATAAAAGAATTCCCTATGCCGATATCAATCAACTCTTGTATTTAAGAGAAGCAGAGATAAACTCATTAGCATTTGAAGAATTGTCTTATCAACATCCAAGTGAAAGCTATGTAAGAGAATTGCGCGATTATGTGTTTGTGGGGATTTCTAAATCGATGCTGAGAAAAGTCTGTTAACTCGAGAACTTCTCTCGGCCCTCTCAAGACTGCAATCTAAATAATTTACCAAAATAGCCAATAAATTGCTCCCTGGGGCTCACTTCGGATTAATATCTGCGGAATCTTCTAACCGGGGTGTAATTGGGATTATTTTTTATTTTCTCTTGAAATTATGAGATGTACTGTTTCTTTTCTAATTTGTAAATGAGTTAATTCATTAATTCATTCCCTGTTTTTAATAAAATACTATGCGAGCTTACACTACTTGCACCACAAATTTTTATTCAAAAGTTTGGTGAAATGCTAACTAACTAGATTTCAATACATTTTACTAAAAGTATCTAAAGAAAAAACCTTCAAAATTAACGAAAATAAACTTACGTAATTTTTTTTTTATAAATTTAGCGAATTCTTCTAAACGTACAAATTAATAACAAAATTCTAATACGCTGCCTCGAGCTACTTAAGAAGAAGTTAATCAGTGCTATAAAGACAGTAAAATTATAACTCGTACGGGGTGTCTCAAACTCGATAGTATGGATAGTGAGGATACAAATATTTTAAATAAAATTTGGGACACGTGGTGTTAAATGGAATGAGGTAAGCTCCATTTTCCATCAAAAGTATTATCTTTGGAATTTGACAGAAACGAATAATGAAGTCATCAATTACATTTTTTCTAGAAACATATCCAAATTTTTACTGTTACAGTATTTCGAACAAAATCCACGAAATTCTATATGGCGGGCTAGCCGTGAATTGAATTTGGATAAATTAGCCGTTCAACGAATTTTAGACCAAAGGGTATCATGACTACAAAATTCACAATTTGGAGTGTTTGCCTGAGCGTCACATTGAAAACAGACTTAATTTTATTGCTCAAATTGTAGTAAAGGTAGAAACTGTTGATCAGAACCTTTTTTTCGGCACTTTCTTTGGACGGATGACAGTCGGTTTGTCAGTAATGCTTTGCTAAGCAGGCTTAACGAACACTACTGGTCCATTGAAAATCCCCACATTGTAAATCCAGTCCAAAACCAAGGCCAATTTGGAGTAAATGTATGGTGCTGCATCATCGGTAGGCATTTAATTGGGCCTTATTTTTCTGAACATACACTGAACAGCGTGAGTTGCCTAAATTTCCTACAAGAAGAACGTGCTGCACTTCTGGAGAATGTGTTTTTGCAGCTAAGGAGAAAACTATGGTTTCAGGACGACGGGGCTCCGCCCCACAAGGCCAGGATTGTGCATCAATATTTAGAAACACTTTCCTAGAAAAATGGTTTGGGCTTAATGGACCTATTCAATGGCTCTGAAAGTCACCAGTCTAACACCCCTCGATTAATTTTTATGGGGGTTTCAAAAAATAAGGTTTACAAAATACTTTCGCGAGATATTAATCATTTGAAAGAAAAAATCACAAACGCTTGTAATGAGTTAAACAGCGAAATGTTAATAAACGCAGCCTACAAAGAAATCAGACGTAGATTGGAAATGTGTCTTGAAATAAGAGAGGTCATATAGAGGATATATTGTAATATGTATGTAGTATGAAAGCGTATGCCTCACATTTTAAGTTTAGTTATTGTTATTCATTACCTTTTGTTTTAACTAACGAGCGTTCAAATAAAAACGTGGTCAAGTTGGTTCTGAAAATTTGGACGTAGGGCGTAGCGTATAGTGTTTTCTCAAGAACAAAAAGTATTTATCATAGAGTCCTACTTTAGAAATGGACGCAAGATTGATGGAATATGGAAGTATTCTATTGAGGAATGTTTCATAAAATTTCAAAATCAATTTCCCGGCGTTGTTGAATACAAAATTTTTCAAAGTGCAGTTCAGCGTTGTGTTAATGTTTTTCGTGAAACGGGCAGTGTAACAAGAAAAGAAGGAAGCGGCCGACCTAAAAAGCAGACTGAAGAATTAAAAGAAAATGTCCAACAAATAATGGAAAATGCGCCAAGAAGTTCTGTACGTGTTTTATCACAAATGGTGGGAGTATCAGTCGGTACCTGCCACACAGTGTTAAAAAAAGATTTGCGTTTGTTCTCCTATCGTTTAACTTGTCAGCAAGAACTTCATGAAGTTGATTTTCCGCGACGGGCTGTATTTTGTGAATGGTTTTTATACAACTACGGTGAACTTCATAATATCACCTTTTTTTCTGATGAAGCCTGGTTTCATTTAAGTGGTTACGTAAACTCACAGAATATGAGAATGTGGTCTTCTGAAAAACCAGATAACTTTTTTGTCGAGGGCCCTCTACACGCTCAAAAAATTGTTTGTGTGCTCTCAATCGAAGGAGGATTTAAGGACCTATTTTTTTTAATGGTACTCTTACTGCGCAAAGGTATAGAGAATAAATCATCGCTCCTTTTGTTAACCAGCTGGAAGAAAACGAAATTACAAACTTTTACTTTCAACAAGATGGCGCAAGGGCACATACGGCAGGCGAGACGATGAATATGTCGAGAGAAGTTTTCCAAAATCGACTAATAAGTCTCAATGCTGAACATGAATTTCCACCGAGGTCATGTGATATTACGCCGTGTGATTTCTTTTTGTGGCCTTACCTTAAAAACACTATTTTTGAACTGCCTATTCCTGATTTAAACCATCTGCAGGCTCCACTTATAGACAAGATTCGTGAAATTAACAATACCCCGAGCATCTTAGAAAATGTCTTTAATTCTTTGAGGAACAGGTGTGAAGAGTGCTTGGAACAAGGAGGGGGACACTTTCAGCAGCTGCTTTAATTTATTGTTATAACAATTAGGGGGACACTTTCCGCAGCTCCTTTAATTGTTTGTTATTGTTATATATAGTCATTAACGTTATTGAAACTGACAGCTGCTATACAGCTCGTTGAGAAATGAGGTTAAGTTGGTCGCTATAAGCTACTCCCTACGTCCAATATGTCAGAGCCAACTTCGACCACGTTTTTATTTGAACGCTCGTTATATTAAAGAATTATCGAGTTTAATCTTTTAATTTATTCTTAATGGCATTTATGCAACAATGAACATTCAATTATTTTCCAACTTGATCCTTTCACCGCTAATGTGATTTTTAGGTGGTATTTCGTGTGAGACTCCTTAGGCCGATATTGCTTATAACTTTTAAACGGGAAGTAATACAGAAAATTTTTGTTAATAAAAGTTTATTAGAATAACGAAAGCTTTTTAACAGGAAAAAAATTTGGGTATGTTGCTGGAAAAAATATAATTGCTGACCTCATTAGTCGTTTCTGTCAAATCTCAAAACTTTCGATTGAAAATGGAGCTTACCTCATCCCATTTAAGACCACGTGTCCCAAATTTTATTTAAATTTTTTGTATCTTCACAGTAGGCCCGTACTATCGAGTACACCCTGTACAACATACTCAATATTTATAGAGAAAGGAACAAGGAAACTCATGAATAGATGACAGAAAGGCGTTAAGAAAGAATAACTCTAATATTGTTTTAGTAAATTCAATTCCAGTTGCATTCTGAACATTCGGAATTTAAAAAGTAAGAACTAAACTCTTAATGTGTACTTTCTTTATAATGGTGTTAAAAGGAAATAACGCGTTTTTAAAATAATAAGAAGAGAATATATACATTCGTAAAAAGAAATGGTAGAGACTGTAGACGTTCATAATTCAATTCCGACTTGTCTTTATGTCTTGAGAAACAAAGATATTGGAATATTAAATTATGCCCAAAACAAACTTTTGAAGGACGTCTTAAATATTTAAGTTAATTTGTACAACTTTTGCCAAGTCGTAAAGTGGATATAGATTTGATATTTTCTCAAATTGTTATTCTCTTCGACCACCTTATAGCCGTTTTCTCGAAGCTTGCAAATTGTTGTCCTTATATTACCGTAATTTTTTTTCTGCGATTTTTTTAAATAGATGCTTGCGGTATAAATATCAAATTATCTTAAAATCAAAATCAGCATTAACTTAGTTAAAAGTTGCACTGTTGACAAGTTGTAGTGTAATATTGACCCACAACATGTCTTCTAGAAAAAAAAATGGTATGCAACTATAAACTTCTTGACTAATATAATGGCGTTCACCTAACGCTCCCCGTTATACCAGAAGATGACGTCATCTTCGTTATTTTAAATGGAACACCCTGTATATTATTGCAATTTTGGATTCTATGTCAATTTCTAGGTAGGTAACTTTCATGAAAGTTTCCTATTCTTAAAGTTAACCGTTTTTGATATACAGGGTGGGCCATTAGTGTGAGAAAGTAAAGTAACTCCCTTGTTATTCATAATACAGAAAAAAAGTTTATCTAAAAGTTGTACAGAATCAAGAAACCTAAACTACAAAATTAATTTGAAATATACAGGGCTAATTGCCCTGTAAAAACGGGACATGCCAAATATTGCATTTTTTAAATGGAACACCCTGTATATTTTTAAACATATGGATTTCTGAAAAAATTCAGTATGTGGCAATATAAACAGTTTAACATTTTTAAAATTTTGGAAAAAACATGACCTCGAAGAAGTTATATTAACTTTCAACTAATAACACTTGGAGTAAAAATATTTGACAGAGTTATAGACAAATGTTAGCCAAAGACTCCTATATTTGCTAATATCGATATTTTATACAGGGCATTTTTTATAATTCGATCATTTTTAAAAAGTTCAAACTTCATTTTCTAAAATTTTTTAAAAGGAACACCCTAAATTTTATTGTTCTATTTTATTCACATATCAGTCCACTTCAACTTTTATGAAGTATGTTCTACACCTAAAGTTATTAGTTTTTAAGATATAGTAATATTTCTGGAAAAACCTAATCTTTATTATTTTCGGTTGCACGAAATGGCTTTGGAAAAAACTGTCACATTGTGTCAACTTGTCAGTTCATAATTTATCATTCCATTTGGAGTTAATTTTATTATTTAATATTTATTTGTGGTATTCTAAAAATAATAAAAATTAAGTTTTTTCAGAAATGTTGCTATATCTTAAAAACTAACAATTTTATATATAAAACATGCTTCATAAAAGTTGAAGTGGACCGATATGTGAATAAAATAGAACAATAAAATATAACAATAAAATACAGGCTGTTCCACTTGAAAAATTTTAGAAAATCAAGTAATAACTTTTTAAAAATGATCGTATTATAAAAAATGCCCTGTACAAAATATCGATATTAGCTAATATAGGAGCCTTTATCTAATATTTGCCTATAACTGTCTAAATATTTTGCTCCAAGTGTTAGTAGCTGAAAGTTTTTCCAAAATTCGAAGAATTTTCTACATAACTTGGCATCCCCGCACTAAAATGATAAATTGTTTATATTATTATATATTTATATAGAATTTTCTCGGAAATCCATATGTTTAAAAATATACAGGGTGTTCCATTTAAAAAATATAATCTTTTGCAAGTCCCGTTTTTACTCATCGCCTTGTATGATTCAAAATAATTTTGTAGTTTAGGTTTCTTGATTCTGTACAACTTTTATGTAAACTTTTTTTCTGTATTATGACTAACAAGGGAGTTATTTTACTTTCTCACACTAATGGCCCACCCTGTATGTATTTAATTTCTTAAAAAAAAAAAATAAATAATAAAGCACTGCCTAATTCAAAAAGATGTGTATAATAATGAAGTTAGAACAATTAAATTTATAGGGGACATAACTAAAACTATAAGCTTCCCTGCCATAATTTCGAAATGATTTAGTTTCATACAGTGGTAGTAAAAATTTAATGCCGAATTTAGTTAACTTTAAGCCATCTTAACTTATATTTTTTAAATGGAACACCCTGTATATTTTTGTGCAAACTGATGAACATTTTTGTTCTCTTTCGAATGGTATAAGGGTTCCCTATACCTATCTCTTCTGGTTTTTAATTAAGCAAAATACGTTGACACTAAACTTGTGTTGAGAATGCCACCAATGAGCAGAAAAAAGTTAAGAAGAATTTTAGCAAATCAACTAGAGTATGGTCGAATTTCTGCAGAAAGAATTTTACAAAAACCAATAACTTCAAATGAAGATAATGTAATAAATGTGCTAGCTTATTTTAATTTTCATCCAGAATTCTCAACTCGTGCCGCAGAGTAAGATTTAGGCATTTCACGAGCGTCCATTCACAGGATGCTAAGAACTAATGATAATATGCATCCATACAAATTTAAGCTATTTTCTGCTCTTCATCCGGGTGACGCCGTGCAACGTGTACAATTTTGTGAAACGATGACAGTGCGATACCAAGAAGATCCACAATTTTTGCAACATATGTATTATAGGGACAGACGAGTCAAAATTTACGAGAGATGGTATTTTTAATGGACATAATACTCATTTGTGGTCATCTGAAAATCTTCATGTTATTCGGGAAAGAAACTTTCAAAATAAATGTAGCGTAAATGTTTTTTGTCTAATTAAAGGTAACCAAATTTCTTACCACATCTACGAAGAAAATTTAAACGCCGACAGATATCTTAATATTTTGCAAACGGTTGTGGCAGATTTTCTTTATGATATACTTTTAGACCAACTAAAGAAGTGTTGGTATCAATTATAAGGGGCTCCACCTGACTGTCACAATCAAATCGATGAACAGCTGACTGAAATGTTTGAAGATAGATGGATGAGACGCCTAGGACCGTGGAATTGGCCAGTGAGGTCTCCCGACCTCACTCCATTAGATTTTTATGTTTGGGGAGTAATAAAGCAAAAAATTTATTCTACACCCGTTGCTTCAAAAGAGGATTTGATTGCTCGAATACGAAGAGCGTTCCCTGAAATAGCAAAAGCGGTGACTGATGGTGTTATCTCTAGAATCCACAGGTGCTTAGCTGTTAATGGGAGTCATATTGAACACTTATGACTATTTTAAGTAATTTTTATCTTCGTGCATTATTATTATTATCAACATACATAATTAAAATTGTGTATTACTATGCATGAAGTTGATTTTTTAGAATTCTTCTTAACTTTATTCTGCTCATTGATGGAAAATTGAAATATGTCTCATTAAAAACTGTAAATGTTCTGTTTAGAATCCCATTGCAACGTCTGTGATGTGAATAAATAATAATAAATAACTGGTGACAGTTTAGTTGTTTGTTTTGAAGTTTTGCTAAAAATTCCACAGCTATCCTCGCAAGAAATTACATGACTTTAGGTGATTACACAAAAAATAGTAGATAACTTAAAAACTAGAAGAGATAAGTATAGGGAACCCTGATACGTTCAAAAAAGAATATATCAGAATATAGAAAAACATACAGGGTGTTTCATTTAAAAAAAAACGACTTATGAAGGTTTGAAGTTAACTAAACTCGGTATTAAATTTCTAGCACCTTGTATGCAATTAAGCCACTTTGAAAGTATGAATGGGAAGCTTAGGGATCTAGCTATCCTCCCTATAAATATTGTTGCTTTATCTTTTATAAGCAACTTGATGGTGACTCCTGGTAGAACCGGAAGTGGTACGTGGACGCCATTACTTTAATTAAGAAGGGCATGCCCAAACATCCGGTATCCCAAATTTTCAAAATTCAAATCGATGCACTGAAAGAAATGCGCTGTATTCTTTATTAGAATTCTATATGCCCTTATAAGACCATTGTATACTATATGTGACAGTTAAACAGGTGAGTATTGGATATAAAACGCGTACTGCTAGCACAGTTGTATAGTGACTATAAACCTTATTCTTTATTAAATTATTGTATAACTAATATACAACGTTTTTTTATACCCTTTACGAAATAATAGCAATAACTGTTATTAAAGTGTTCCATATCGTTATTAGAACATCTAGTACTGGTTATAAGTTCTATAATAATAAATGTATTAAACTGTTGTATACTCTGTATGAGTTAAAAATATATGACTAAGTTTTCAGAAATTTTATTGGATAACTGTAATTACAAGCTAAGGTTCTAATGTAAACATACACAAAACATACTTTTAAGCATTAAAAATGATGACAAATCGCTCCCAAAATTGTCCAGTTTATTTTCTTAGTAATGATGCACCCGTATTTTCTTGTATTACATGAGAATTTGCACTATAACTCTTCCACCTTAAGAATGAAGCATCCCCTGAAAGGTTGAACATCTTTCCTTCTAATTCTATTCCCTCTGGTTGATTGACTTTATACCCATGCTCCTCTTTGTCACCGCTAGCGTTCTGTTCCTCCATCTCATGTAAAACTTCCATCAACGGTTTCTAATAGGGCATACCTACAAGATAATAATTTTTAAGATTTAGACAAGATTTACATTTGAAAAACAAAACAATTACAAGCCATAAAACAATTAGATACTTACATAATTTTCCATTTCACACAACGCGATATGATCATGTATTCCACAAAACATGTGCCTATACCGTCTATTTTCATCAAACTAGACGTGTAATATTCGTAAGTCGATGCACAGCGAACTGTCGGAAATTTTACGATCATAACCGATTATGCACGGAGAGGTGACGATCACTTAACCATTATAAGACGCGTTTTACACGTTAAAAACGGAAACATATTCAGTATAAGAACGAATAATTCTGTTAATATAATTGTTATATACAAATTCGGATACTGGTCTTTATACAACAAATCTTCCCTACTATACAATTGGAACATAAAGTCTATAACACCTAATAATGTATAAGTAATTCATTATAACCTTTATTTCATAGATGCATAAGGTGTATTAAGCACCTTCCAGTTAAACTCATTCTATAATGAGTATGGAGATGATTGCTTTTTTTTTAATAAAAGTCGTATATTGGTTATAAAAGTTTTAATATGCCCTATACACATTATTCTAGATAAACAGTTTAATAAGCCCATTTCTTTCAGTGTGTAGTCTTTGAAATAATTCTAATGGGCCGTCACTGTGAGACACCCTGTATCTTTATAGATGTTAGGAATGCGTTATATTTCATGATATTTTTACTAATTTACAAAATTAATCTAAGTTGTTAGTCATTCTCTTGTGTGTGACTGTATTAGAAATAAGTTAGAAATAAGTAAAGATTTTTATTAAATTTAAATATTCTAAAATTTGCCTGCTTGTAATTTACATTAACGACATGCTACTTTGACACGTGACACGTAGTAAATTTGTGAAGAAAAAAAATAATCCACTGTCACAATAACTACAATTTTCATTTTGAGATTTAATATATAATAAGAAAGTTTTAAAACATTTTGTGACCACACCTGCCAAGTGAAAGATTTTGTTTCTAACGGTTGTAGTGTTTGCAAAAAGTCAACTGGTTATTAGAAACAGATCTTGTTTCAGTTTATTTCACCCTTAGTACTCCAATTCTTGTTACCAGCAAGAAAAGTTTTCAATAGATCCTCAATGAGCAACTTAACTTAAAACAAAGTCGGTTTAATAAAATTTCAAATTAAGCAGCTAAATTAGTATTAGAAGGGAACTAACTGATATTACACTCTAACTAATTTTTACATATATACAAGCTTACTCCGAGGTGAACAATATTGATCAAAGGATCACATCTCATAATAACGGATACCCCAAGATTACAATTGCTTTACTTGCTATTTTAGGAATGAGATTTGACAGAATGACCATAAATTTCAGCTTCCATAAGCCTTTTAATACTCGAATAGAGATGTGAGGACAGTGGAAATCGAATACAACCACACAAATATATCATAGTTTAAGATTCCAAAAGTGAAATACGTGCTGCAGAAGCAGATTTGTGGCCCAGATGGCGAAGAAGCTGTAGCCTAGTATTATAAGCAAAAAATTTCGTTATAAGTACCTACGTTCCTGGAAAATTTACGGAAAAGCTACATACAAAAGCTTATCTGTATACTCTGTCAGTAAAGTTGCGATAAAGCTTTAAACTCAGATAAGTTCAAAACATGCTTAAAGCTGTTTACATTCGCGAAATCAATCGGCAAATACCAGCACGGTTAGGCTGTGTTGGTTGCTAGGGTATAAAGGCATTGAAGGAAACAATGCAAATGAATTCGAAAAAGAGGGATCTGATCTCCATTAGGAGAGTCAACGTTTGGCATTCCTTACAGTATCGCAAAGCAGGTTTGATGAGATAGGTGCAACAATGAATGCAATGCTGAAGCAAGCAAGCAAAGTTAGCCACAAATATCACAGGTCTTTTAACAAACGTTGTTGGTTCAAGAAGCGTCTCTAGTATATAAAATGAAGGAGAATTTAGTCTTCCAATATTGGAGTTGAGAACAAGGATTCGCATTACACATCCTAAGTGAATGAGAGTGTTTTGCACGTCTGAGTTTCGTAAACCTTTCTTAAATAATAGGGAATTATTCTGCTTGTCTATTATAATTTTTTCAGATTTTTCACGTTTTATGTTTTAATTCGATTGGAGTATTATGAATATGAATATACTGGTAAAATAGAAGAGAATCAACGACAATTAGGAGAACCGACACAGAATAAAAAGAAAATTAAAAAATATCATATAACTGTTCTAACTTGATGCTAGTGGCGCTTTAAATTTTTATTTAGCTACAAAATAGGCAGAACGACAACGCCAAGCTCCATGCGTTCTTCTATCTATTCCTAATACCAGATGTATTTACACCATTTTCATTTGTTCTATATAACGTCATACTCTTTTATTGAAACAAGAAGATAGTTTAGTCATGTAAAAAGAATGAAGAAGGAAAGTTAGAAGAATATGGGTGATCAAGGCAATTAGAAAAAAAATATCAAGTGAACCAAAGAAACACAAGATAATGACAATAATGTATAACACAATGACTGCAGATCATAGGAAATGCAAAAAAGTTAAGAAAGATGAAGCAAGATTCAACTTGAAAAACACAAGAAAAAATTAGCAAGAGAACGATAGAATAAAAAAAATTAACAGCATATGATGGACATAAATATAGAGGACATGAGAGAAATAAAATTTCAGTTATATCTGTAATATGGTTACCCATATATACATTTTTATCTTATTGGCAGTGGTAATTATCTAAATATTTTTTATGTCTATACTAAATACGTGTTAATGTAGGTGAGATATAAATACTACATCTTTGAATGGTCACTGCTACTCAATATAGAAGGTCTTCAAACAGTCACTTTTTGTAGAGCAAAGTAGTATTTTACAGGTACTATGAAAGCTAGACTTGTGTCGATGCTAGGCGAAACCATTTTTAAAGTGATGCTATTGCGGGAAACGACTACTCTGCGGACTAATGCCTCGACCAGATATGAATTATACTAACAATATCTAGTAAAAAGCTAGCCGAACGCAACAATAACTAGTACCTGCGAAATAGCAGTCGCTCTCTGTCAACCGGTATATTTTTAATGAGTGATTTTAACTGCTTACTTGATATTGCTACTTCGATGCCCAGTCCGCAGAGTAGTTGCTTCCCGCAATATCCTCAGTTTAGATAATATAATTCCTAAAACATTTTAATTTAATGTATCAAACGACTCACACGAATGAGACAGATAAAAAGTTTAATTTCGCCGTCCGCTGTTATCCCAAGCTTTGCCACCTTGTACCTTCACTTTTATCTCTCCCCGTTACATTATCATTTTGTCGGGAAACTATTACACGGAAAACATACCACCCTAAACATACCAGCCTGGGTCAGGGGTCACAATAAAGAGGGTATCCTCGGCCGCTAATGCCAACATTCGGAAGTGGCCTTAGCTCGCAATCCGCAACACGGATCGCTATCTAAAAAAACTAAGGACCAGGGATCTCTGCTCGCCGGGGTTGTTATTGAGCCTGGATATTCCGGACACGGAGTACATGGATGCAGGCACCACCTACATAACAAATAGAGCTTCCTGTACACGACTGAATCATACCGGAACACGGTAATCGTTACTCAGGTGTTTACTGTTTGGATGCCGTACATTTGTGATGAGGATTCTGGAAACCACGACAGAATTGCTGAAGTTCTTGTTTGGAAATGCTGATTAGTTGTTTGGATTACGATTCGCATGTCTATATCCAATGTTATTATAATTGTAAACAAATGAGAAAAATTACCAGGGTTATCACCAAATTTCACCTTATTTTAAAATCTTCTTTATCTCCAGAGATTTCAATTTATATTCCTACCATTAATTGTCGCCACATGTTAAAAAAAATTATGAAGAATGAAAATATTTTAACGCTCTCTGAGATATATTTCATATCTATGACGTTCCCCATATCAACTACCTACATTATATCCAACTCCTACAAGAATTTGAGTTTTATTATAAGGAGTTCTTGATATTTTCGAAATGCTTCTATCCTTATATTACCCTTTAATGTATTTATCATGCCAAAGTTAGAATATGCATCGGTTATCTCTACAGCTTCCTAACGATATTTGTAATAGAAAAATCTTATACGAAAAAGTTCTATTTTTGAGTTTTTTTTTTCGTAAATTAAAGTTCAATTATGGATCAAAATATTTTCTCAAATTTTAGGTATTTCACTTAATGTGTCAGCAGCTTCAAGTATACGGTTTCACTATTCTTCCACCGTAGCAATTGGAGTATTGTAAACCAATGACATCAAGTGACTCCAAAGATAAAAGTCCATTGGAGTTAGATTGGATAGCGTCCAGCATATGTTGGTCCATTTAGTCGTCCTTCAAAGAAATAGGGACCCACAAGTACATCGCCTATTATGCCAGCCCAAACATATTACCAAGAACCGATGTTGAAAATGAATTTCCCTAATGGGTGAGGATTTTCATCGGCCCATATGTGCATATTATGGAAATTCACTTCATCTCGGGTAAATGTCGCCTCATCTGTTACACAAACATAAGCAGGAAGGTCTATTTGATTGGCGTAAAACCATCTGCAAAAACGCATTCGTTGATCACAATCCGGGGGTAAAATCTGTTGAACTGGTTGCAGATGATAGGGGTGCAACAGCTGGCGCTTTATGATACGATGTACGATGTACGAGATGATATTCCTACTTGCTGTGCGAGTCATCGACGTTGTGGCAATCGTTCCCGGTACAAACTAGTCACCGCGAGTGCATTTTCTCCGGCTGGACCATACACTAACACCATATCGACACGTTCGGAAATAGTAAATGTGCACAAACTAAAAAATTAAGCAAAGAAATAACAATTTCGGTTATAAAAATTACAGTCACTATCGCGGAATTGCAAAATAAAAACTTATGTCTGGAATCTTCGGTCTTTTACGAATTGGGAACTGTGATAAAATTAAGCCATTTGAGACAATTATCATAAACCTTTACTACATTTCTAAATATTCTTTATTATTTGCCTTTCTAGCGTTAACTAGTAAAAACATTTCCTAAGCTAGCACTGAAAAAGACAATTATAGAAATTCGGTAGGTACCAAAATCTTGTAACAGATGAAATTTGATAAAGAGGCACAATAAAAACAGTTACTTTTTTAAATTTTAGTAACGTCATTGGCATACATTAATTCCTATTTTACAGTTTGTAGGTCTGAGTGATAACATGATTAAAAAATTATTTAACTAATTGATAGCTAGTGTTTTTTACAACAAGTAAGCAAATCAAATAATAATGTTTTCAGGAGTCCCTCACGGATATGTTTTAGGACCAGTATACTGTTTGTACAAGAAATTTTGAGGCCATTGTTAACTACTGTATGTTCCACTTTTATGCTGGTACAACTGCAATATTCTTTAGCTCTTTCAGAAATTATTATCAATATTGGCAGCAAAATTACCTTCAAAATTGTTCGTGATGATTCTAAAATCCAGACTGAATTGTTGACGGTTCCATTCAAAAATTCAGTTATGTATAAATTATGATTTTCATGAATATGCTATGATATTCATTATTATGATTATAACTTTAAACTGTCAAAAAATGTTGTTAAAAAGCGCGTCCTTTGCAATATTAAAGCAATACATCGAATATTTTTGCATTGATAACTGCTTTATACTGTTTAAAATGCTAAATTTTAAATCCTATATGTTCCATGTTCTACAGGATGCTATGTAGTTGTATGATCCCTTTGGTTATTCGGAGATTGTCAATGCTTGCAAGAAGACAATTTGTCAGTCAATTTGTGATGAAGATTCTGAGAACCAAGACTAACCTGTTGATATTTGACTACACTAGCTATGCTTGTACGGAGGATTGGCACCCTCTGTGCAGGTATGGTGGGGTGGAAGAATGTTGGCTTGGGCCAATGTGAGAGATTGATATCGGTTGGCATTTGACCACCCCCCTAATTAATGAGGTTTTCCAGATTTCCCTCATTCCTGCACTGAATGGTGGTTAGGGCCTATCAACATAAGTCGTTCCTGGGCGCAAATGCGGCCTGCCTAATAATAATATGCCGCCTCCTCTCCCGCACAAGTCTCCGACTTATGGGCTAATTCTCGTATTTAGAATGAGGAGTAGAGATATTATTATTATTATTACACTGAAATCCGATATTTAGAAATCTCACATGTTTAGGTTACGTGTTTAGGATACTTATTCATGTTTATATTTTGATTTAATGAAATTACTACTTTAAATAATCAGGGAAAATTGGAAATAATGTTAAAAAGCGTGGTTTTGACAATACTCTCTGAAGGGTCTATTTCTTCGCTGCATGTTCCATTTTCAAGCAGAAGGCAACATAGTTGTATTATTCTTGTGGTTCTTCAGAAATCGTCAACAAAATTGATTTAGATTTGTCTTACCAGATTCTGAAAACATGCATGTCATTTTGATAGTTCGGTCACATATTTAGATTACGATTTTCATGTCTGTAATCTCGTAATGATGTTATATTTTAAACTCTAAAGAAAATCGAACCTGTGTCAAATACATCATGTCGTTTACAATTAGCAATTAAACCAAATAGCGATGTCGCCAGGAATCATTATTTTATATTATTTGTACATTAAATTTGGAAACTCTTATTTCTCACAGTTTTCCTTGTACCCAGACAACAAGCAGTATCTTGTTCTAGTGTCCTTTAGAAATGATCAATTTTGGCATAGATAGATAATACAACTACATTTGTGTGAGAATTTAAAAAATCAAGACTATAATCAAAGACCAAGAATGTAAATATGGAATGCTCTTTAACAAAAAGAGGACGAGTACGGAATAGCTCCAAGAAAGAATGAGTAAAGGAAGAAAAACTATTGGAGCAATCAATTCAGTTTTATGAAGAAAGAATATAAAGAAAGAAACTAAAATGCGTATTTGCAAAACTATTGTCCAGAGTGTTATGATATACGGTGCAGAAATATGGGATCTAAGCAAATTCAATAAAACTAAACTAATCGCAACAGAGTTGAACTTCCTTAGAAGAAGCTGCAAATAATTCAGACTCAAGAAAAAAAGACATGAAATAACTAGAAGGGATATGAACATCGAGAGAGATATTACGGACGAAATTGAAAAGCTGCAATAGACATGGTTCGGATATACATATAAAGAGTGCATGAGGGAAGATGCCCAAGAAAAATATTATATACCACCACCGGAGAGAAAAAAGAGGGGAAGACCGAGAAGAAGCTGGAGAGAGGACGTCAATAAAGTGATGGAATCAAGAAATTTAGAGGAAAATATATGTTAATATATGTTAATAAATTGGAAACTGCGTACGGACAGGGGCGCCTGCCGTAGAAAATCCGTATTATATGTAATTTTACACAATCAATTAAATTCAAAACTATGTTAAAACAGAACAATTCTTCATTTAGAACTGAGAGAATCAGTTGAAGGCAAAAAAAAAACAACACTTTTCGAGACACAGAAGATTTTTTGTTTCAGTAAATGTTAAACGAGAACATTGGTATTTATGATTATTATTAGAATAAGATTTTATTGACAATGAGACTTAATATTTCTGGAAATACCTGGCCACAATTGCAAAATTTTGATTGTGTTTTGATCTTTGATCTTTGAACTGTTATTGTGAAGGGGCATATCAATCGAAATAGAAATGGAAGAAAATTATTTCGCTCTGGGAAAATTGTTTAAGATATTCCACAGAAAAAACTGTCTTTAAACACTCTCTGTAATTCCTTATTTATTAGGTACTTATTAATAAAAATCAAAACATTTGTTAAGCTATTATTTTCTGTCCGAGTGCTTATAGCGGTTAAACAATTCTGACGACAAAAATACATTTACTAATGACATTCCAAGGCATATAATTCTGCTTTAAAGTGAATAAATATTTGATTATGGTAGAAAAAGGATTTCCTTAAACGACTTTTAAATGGAAAGCCTAAATCTGCATCCTAAAGTGGAGATAAGAGTATGAAATTACATACGTTTAGGCTTTGGGGTGTTTAAAGGACTAGCTTGAAAATATAAGAAAATAAATAATGAAAACTTATTCGGGAACGTGTTTTCACTGAAGAAAGCATTTGATAAGGTTTAAAATACTTTGACTTGTAGAGTATGTAGTTTTTATTAAACCTTTGACTTTTAAAACTTGTAATACTTAATTATATGAACGAATTTCTTCATACGGTTCATCTTTCATTTTTACTATCCTTTCGAATTTTAATCGCTCTATTTTTAATTATTTCGTTAGAAATAATGTTTGATTCATCTACTTCAATATTTCGAGACATATTTATATCAAAAAAGTAATAAATAAAGCTAAGAAGAGAAATTTACGGCGTCATTTAATTTTTTCCAGCGACAGAATTGCGTCTTCACTTCCATTCCATCAACCTTACAGTCATAAATTCCGCCTTATTTTATGTAACAACTTCTCCGAGAAACCGTAAAACGTTGCTCACTATAAAGGTATATTTTATTTTCAGTCCTGTGGAGTTCCTCTGGCAATAACTTACCGCTGAATGTCTCCTGCAAAGCTACTAATTGATATAAATAGAATTAGGAAATAAGTGCAATCTGCAGAGCAGCAAAGGGAATTCCGTCTTTGCCTTTGGAGATAGTTTCAGTTGATTTAATATAAAGGATGTTTTCCACTCTGGTGGATCCCTCTTTGAAAGGAACGTTTATGGGATATTCCTGCTGATCATTAGAGTTTCTTCTTCATCTTTTAATGTAAGAAATAAACCAGAAAATATAATATTTATTTAACAACAATGTGGGCCAGAACTAACAACTTCACCACAACCCGTTTCTTTAACAGAGAGAAGAACACAAAAAATGAGCAAAACTCTATATACGAGATACAGAATGCTAAAGTTTTCTGGAAGCGGTAAATTAAAAAGTAATCTTATCTGTAGAGAGGAAATTGCAAAAAGTGGTTCTCTTCACCCAAATGAGGTCATATTCAGGTCTTGCGATCTAGATGGCCTAGCAGATCAGTCTACCGCGACCAAGCCGCCTTTGTTCCTAAGTTTCATTTAGGTGCTCTCGTCAAAAAATTTGTGGAGAAATACCATCGTGCAGGAACCACCAACGACGCTTGACATTCAGTGATACATACGTCTTTAAGGAATAAAAGTACGCAGGATAATTTAAATGATTAGGTCATGTAACTAGTCCCACTAATCTGCCTCCAGGGTGCCAATCCAGACATTTAATTGAAACGTTGTTGATACGTAGTTTCAAAATGTAGATTTTTGTTAGGGCAAACTTGCATGTCATAAAAATTCAATACTGCATTCCTCGAAGTATTGCCTGCTTGCAATTAAAATTGTTCTTTCAAAAACTCACTTACAAAATATTAATCTTGCATCACAACCTTGTAGACTGAGTGCTTGTACTCATTGGATATGGTAGGGATACAGTAACTATTCCCTAATAGTTCTTCAAACAAAAAAGTGGCAATGAACTGCAGTCCACTTAACTCAACTTCTAAGGCTTCCTTTTACTTCATCCAAAATTTGTTCTACTTCTATTTCGGGTATGGAAAATTTGGATCTTCAAGGATCGATATAATTTTTACTAAATTTTCTACTTTCCCGAAGCCGCAGATTAGGGCTTGACTAAATGTGTCTGCAAATTATTTGAAAACGTACCTTAGCACCCTATTATCTAGTTAACAGTTGTGTCAATGACTACTGAATATGCCGACGTTCTATTTGTAATTATGACTGTGTCCATTTATCATTAAATATGTACAGGGTGTGAACTCACTTATGATCGCCATATTTAAATTATATACAGTATGTCCGCGGTTAGGGTGAATAAGAGGAAAAACTTTTTTATTTTACATTTTACGGAAAAAAGGCCCACTTGATAAAAAGTTTGCTTGAATTTAAAATGAGGTTGCCATGGTGAAATTTAACATTTCATATACGGGGTGACCAGGAAATAAAAAAATTGAAAATGTCACGGTAGTAAACTACCATTATTTTTAATATTTCTGAAAAGTGATATTTTGCAAAAGTCGTGCAAAAAAGTTACTTGAGTTTTTAAATAAAACAATTCGCACACAAAATTGGTTTAATTTTTTACAGAACATACATTATTCGGCCAACGTTCACACAAATTTAAAGGTGTGCAAGGAATTCGTTGTAGCTGCGTCTAAACTCTTCTAAAGATATGGATTGTACAGCATCTCTAATTCGTTGTTTTAGCTGCTCGATGTTATTATCCAAAGGCCTGCTATACACCATCTGTTTGAGTTGGCCCCACAAGTAAAAGTCCATGATTGTTAAGTCTGGACAACGTGGGGGCCATTGATATGGAGCATGGCGGCCAATCCAGCGATTGGGAAATGTGTTCTGTAACCAGGTCCTAACAACAAAATGCTCCGGACAACTGTCATGCTGACAATTTCGATAGGCCACTAGTGAATTGTCCAATTCATTAGTAAAAAACTTTTGGAGTATATTAGGTAGCTGTTTCCATTGCATGTATCTTCAAAGAAGTTTATAATGGTCCTATTATTCCATAAAAGGATACCGCACAACATTTTGAAATTTGCCGCATAGATGGTATTCTAAAATGAGGATTCTCGGTACTCCAATATAGAAAATGTTGTGAAGCAACAATGCCATTTGTAAAAAAAAATGATTCGTCCGAAAATATAATCTGTTGATGGAAATTTCGTTCCATACCTCCGATCCACAGACAAAAATCGAGACGTTCGCTTCATCGCCTTCCTCTAAAGTGTGACTGTGAATTGGTTTGTATGCCAGAATTTTATTTTGTTTCAAAATTTTTTGTATGTGGGCCCTTTTTCACAATTCCAAAGTATTCTGAGCGTCTCCTCTGTGACTTGGTTGGATATTCATTCACTGACTGTAGAAGTAGCACAGTAGCGGCATCTTCATCATCATAGTGCTTCTTTTGCCTAGTGTTGTCACCAGTGACCCGGTTCTCAAAAAAATTTTTGAACTACTTTATCTAAAGACGACTGCGCCACATGCACACCTGGGTATTTTTCATTAAAATTTTAAATTACTTGGCGATAACTGTTATCACTCTTACCGTAGCACTGTATCAGATATATTTTTTGCTGTACAGTTATCATTTATCCGATAATTAATTACTGTTGGGGGTCTTTAACGAAGTACAGTGATACAAGTGAAGAATAAATGTCATTTTATGTCAATCTATTTGAAATAAAAAAAGTTTTTCCTCTTATTCACCCTAACCGCTGACGTACATATTTTTAAATAATCAAAGTAGGCCAATTTTTCCACAAATTGGAATTATGTCGTATCTTTTAATTTGGAACATATTTTCCTAGTGACACTTATCAGAAATATTAAAAATAGAGGTAGTTTACGTGACATTTTCAGATTTTTTTATTTTCTGTACACCCCGTACATGAAATGTTAAGTTTCACCATGGCAACCTCATTTTAAAAGTAAGCAAAACTTTTTATCAAGTGTGCCATTTTTCCGTAAAATGTAAAATAAAAAAATGTTTCCTCTTATTCACCCTAACCGAGGACATACTGAAGAAGTGAAAGATATAGAAGCTAATAAAATTGTTTTAAACGAAAACTTACACATCTGCATCTAGGAAATGAGGCGTTTTCAGAAATAATTTCATATGATCTTTTTCTTATACTTAGGGTACTTCCTGTGTTTAAAATTTTTACATTTTTTCCATTACGATTCGAAAGTGTAAAGAAATGACAACATTATTATATACAAAATTGATCGATTAACCCTGATCCATATCAGCAGAGTCTCTACTGAAGTCATATTAAAAATGCATGACTGACAGGATCCGGAGTTTTTTGCGTATTGGCTGCGACCGCGAACACCATTTGTTTTATTTTTGATTGCAGAATCATCGAATCGCAGCAACAAAAGCCAACAAACCGAATACGTGTCGAATTATCCGTTGCAGCGGATGATTTTTATCGTACAGTTAAAAGTTGTAATTGCAGCGTTCGCATTAAATATGCTGATTTTCGGTTTTGCTTTAATTGGAACAACTGTAGCGGATAGCGACGTGAAAATAAATCCGGAATACACTTTGTTTTAGTCGATTACGGGACCATTTTTCAAATTCTGCTTGTTTTACTGCGTGAGCAGTTTTATTTTACGAGTCCTCTACCGAAAAATTTAAAATGGACCACACATTTTCAATCACACATTGTTTTTATGCATATATTCTACAGTACCTATTACACAGCGACTTTCATGTCAGACCTTTAACAAAGTGTGGCCTACTATACAAAATTAAAGAAATTATCCCTACTTATTGAAGTGATATTTAAACCAGTGCGATTTAGAAATAAAATAAACGGTGAAATATCCAGCAGCTAGTATATTCAATCAGGAGTACTTCAAGACCTCTTGGATTCTTGGACCTCTTATTTTGACAAAACAACAATGTGCATTTTTGCTTACTAGCAACCGAAGAAGATCCAACCGTCGCTGCATCTAACATTCAAGGGCAACTAAATCTGACCTGTGAGTGGCTAAAGAAAAGGAAAATAATAGTAAACGAAATAAAATCTATACTTCCCTTTAGAAAAAGAAACTGTCCAACCGTTAACACATATCTGACTAATATGAGGTAAACCATACCAATGGACAATAAATTACTGATTTGCTAAACAGTCATCAGACGCATAAATAGACATTTAGGAGTCTGGAATTGTGCTAACAAATCTAACATTGCTACGGGAAATCGAAGTAAAAATTTGCAACATCGTAGACGCATACATCTCAACATCCCATACGCAAAGCAAAGTAGTAAAAGAAAGAGTCCATAGACACCTTGAAAAAGTAGAAGTTCATCCCAGTTAATTTTAAGGCCAATAAACAAGAGGAAGATTAGAAAATTTTTAGGAAGATCTTCTATGAAATTGGGATGAAATCATTGGATTATGTACTTCATCATATTAATTATTGTATTATAAAAATTTTTCTAACTCATACATTACATCAAATTAGGTATAGAATATATAGAAGGAAAAGTTTTGCATTTTTTTAGATGCCTATGGAAGCGCTATATGTGGTATTATCTTTCGGGGTAGAGGTATGATTAATATCAATTAGAAAAGAGTTCGAGTTAAGACTGATTTTATTTTCTACTGCAAAAATATAACTTTTGCTGAGTAGAAAAAATATATTGTCATTTCTCGGATGCCTGGGTCGACCGGATCTTTGACCCGTCGCGTACTGCAATTTATTGCAATGCACAATTTATAAAACTACAATATGATGCAAAAACAATTTATAAAACTGTACGATAGATGTGTTTGGATGTAATAATCTCCTTAAGGTCATCTTAAAGTATCTTTTAGAATCAGAACGCCTCTTTTATGAAGGTTTTTAAAAACTTTTTTTAATGGTTTCTTAAAACTCCTGAAAAAGAAACAATACTGCCTTTAAAAACGTCGTATCTTTTCATAAAACATATTTTAAAATTACTAGATTTTGTTCTGATCCAACATAGTCCGAATAATTTCCATAAAACAAATGTTTAGGTTGAATTGCCCTATATTTTCTTGAAATCTTTGTATCATTTGTTGTCTTTAAGATAATGTATAACTTTTTTAAGTAATAACACAAATAAAGTACTTGTTCTAGGAAATATGCCACCGATGATATGCCAAAGTGCTTCTAAATTTGTTCCTTGAATATGTTATTATTGAAGGTAGTAGCGGTAGTATCAGTATGACTAGTACTACTTTCCTCTCAATTAGCAAAAATTAGCGCAAAATAAAGTAGATTCTATAAAATACGTAATCAATATTTACACTCTTGAGTAGTAAAAGCAGAAAAAATTGTTCAACTATTAAACTGATTGTACTCGTATAAAGAGGTCTGGTCAGCCACGGGTCATTATGAACTTGTATACTACCCAACCATCTCGTTTAGTCTTGTATTCAGCAACTTGCTCTCTGATTGCTTCATAATTAATTTAATAGAGCTCTGGTGAGCCAGCAAAGAACACATTTAAATTGAAACTAGCTATGAGGTCGGTGTGTAATAAAATTACATCCCAATCTTTCACCCGACGTGGCAAAAAGCCATGACTCTCAGTAAAGTTAATATTAGATTTTGACCCTCTGACCGTTTGCAAAAAGGAAAAACATGACATGTTATTTCATTCAGCGATAAAAGCTGATGTATGTACAATGTAGGGGCCTAGCGTAGAATGGATTGCGTAACTAATTTTTTTTAACACTTTCCCAGTAAAAACTGAAACATATCAATTTTTATCTCAAAAGATCCTACCTTCGAATTAAGGGCACGAATCTAAAAATGCAAGAACGTGACATATTTAATATACAGGGTAGAGACTTTAACTGGAATAAATTCGCTACCGAGGAGCTGAATAATTATTCGAAAAATTCCCGAGATACGTCAACGTTTGAATGTATTTATCTACCTTTTTCAAGAAATATGCGAAATGAAGCTTTTCAAGGAGGGCGAAAACCACCCCAACTTTTTTTTTCAAATGCAACAATATGGCGTGTGGCCCCTTATCGGAGAGGTGGCAGAAAGACGAATCCAGCGTGCTGATTACATATTATTTTTCAAGAAGTTGAGGGTTGCATAACATTAAAATGTAATTGTCAGGTTTATTATTTTTCAACGTAACAATTCCTCAAAATGTACACCATTTACTTGTTGGCAACATCCTAATCTGTGATAAGTTTCGACCCTTACATTACGTAACATTTCCGGTGTTACTGCACTGGTTTCATCTATTATTCTTTCATTCAGCTCATCAATGTTATTTGGTTTTGAATGTAAACCTTAATTTTGAGATGTCCCCACAAAAAATCCAGCGGTGTAAGATCTGGAGACCGTGCTGGCCACTCGATGGTACCTTGTGTTCCTATCCACCTACCGGGAAAAATTGGCGAATAATAACAGCGTAGTGTGTCGGGGCCTCATCATGTTGAAGTCATAGCCTCTCGAAAATAATGGCATAGAATTGGCATTAGTTCGTCCTGGAGAAAACAAAGGTATCTTGCTCCATTAAGATTGTCATTAAAGAAAAATGGTCCTACAACTCTATCTTGTATTGTACCGGCTCACACATTAGTTTTCTATGAGCGCTGAGTATGATTTTCCCTCATCCAATGGGGTTCTCTTCAGTCCAATAACGACAATTTTGGCGATTTACGTTCCCATTTAATGCAAAACTAGCCTCGTCCGAAAAGTATTCACAATAAAGATAAATGGTTTTGATGGATATGATTCATCAATAAATCGCAAAATTCAACTCGTCGATCTGGTTCAACTTCAACTAACAGCTTGCATTTTATGTGGGCGTTTTTTCTCATTTTTAAAACTACCTTGTGATTAAGATCACTATCACGGGCCAGTTGACGGGTTGAAGTGACTGGGCTTTCTTCCACAACTAGTAACAAATTGTACTACATGCCGTCATCAACAACAGCTTGTCTCTGTCTCGGTACATTCCTGACATGGTCCATTTCTCGATATCGTGCCTCTATTTTACTAATGGTACCTTGATCATTGGTGGCAAGTCGGGATGTGTTTCTCAGAACAGACGAATAACCTCGCATTGACTTCGCGCCGTATCACCATATCTAATCATCATCAAATCGATTTTCAGCGATTCACTCAAATAAGGCATTTTCACAAGTTTGCAAAAACAATTCGTTTCTCTGAATACGGCATACAAACTTACTTCCAGTGTATAGCTGTGTAAAAACATTAGAAAAAAGTAGCAACATCAGTTGTGGCAAAAAATTTAAATGATTTTTTTTGTAGGTTTACATTCAAAAACTATATAACATTGATGAGCTGAAGGAAAGAATTAGGGCAATAACACCGGAAATATTACGTAATGTAAGGGACTAAACCTATCATAGATTAGGATGTTGCTAACAAGTAAATAATGCACATGTTCAGCAATTGTTACGTTGAAAAGTAATAAACTTAACAACTACATTTTAATATTATGCAAACCTCAACCTCTTAATAAGTACGCTGGATTTGTCTTTCTGTCACCTTTCCAATGAGGGGTCATAAGCCATATTGTTGCATTTGAAGAAAAAAGTTGGGGGTGGTTTCCGCCCTCCTTGAAGGGCTACATTTCGCATATTGTTTGAAAGAGGTAGGTAAATACATTCGAACGTTGACGTGTCTCGGGAATTTTTCGAAAAATTATTCAGCTCCCAGCGAAATTCATTCCAGTTAGTCTCCACCCTGTATAGTGATAGTAGATTTACTTGAACATGGCAAAAATAAAACAGACGATTGGGAGATACCTATGGGTACCGCCTTGGATATTATATGGTTATATAAATAGTCATTCTTAATAAAACATCTCAAATACATTCGTAAATAAGATGTTCTTGTATGTATATGATCACATTTGTCCCATTGCTTGTGAATTACGTATGCAACCTTGTTGCATGCCAAGTTTTACATGCAACCCCATGCAATGAAGCCTATCGGCATGAACTCCATTATTTTTGTGGTCCAGATTCTGACTACTTGTGGTGAAGGTCAAATGCAAGTCGCCACTTAATTGGTTATTCTAAATTTCGCAAATTCTGCTTATGCTTATAACATTTTTGTCGAATATATCAGAGAGAAATGGGTTTGACCTCCAAATAACCTGCAAGAACATACATAAAAAAATATCTGGCTCCATACTCAGAATTAAAATGTAGCATTTTTCCAACTACTATGGTAAAAAATTTAGCGTTCCATTTAATAGTTTTAAGTTAATCTTGGTTTGACCTTGAGACTTAAGGTTGGGGGAGATCTTTCTGAAACACCTTATATAGCCATTCTCAAAATTTCATTGTGCAGTTTTAAAATGTATTAGATGCATTAATGGTAAGATAAAACAAATTTTCAACAGAAGGGAAATTGAAGAATTTCTGCATCAAACAAAATAAAAAAAATAAAGAATAAAATATGACATAACTGACATTAACTAGATTTGAGACACGTCTTTTTAGAAGATGAACCCTTAAAAATGGATGCCTCAAAGAGTTGAAATTGAATTTGTACCTTTTTTATGAGTACCAAGAACACGAAAGCTATATTTTTTTATGTTTCTCTGAGAAACTTTTAATACATATATACGCGTATACCTGACAGAGCGAAATACAGTTTTGTCAGAGGGAAAAAGAATGAGACATGCATAATAAATGATTTAATACTTTTATTTCAAAACTACCGCTGTCGGGTTAGAATCGAATTTTTTTGCATAAATTTATAGCACATAATTCATATATTTCCATTCTGTTTAGTATTAATTTATTCGCATAATATAATTTTATTATAGAAGTTCAAGGTTTAAAAAAATAATTAACATAGCATCAATATTAATGTAAGGCAATAAACTTGTCTTTATGTCTGAAATATATAGTTTTGATAATAATCACTGTCTTGTTGTTTGTCTGTATTTTATTTTACTAACAAGTTCACAAAAATATTATCCTAGAAAACCTTAGCATGGTTTATAGGTTTCTCTGCAATTATGAATAATTTAACAATTTGCGACATCGTCGGTTTAGACTTCTTCACGTTTCGAGAGATATGTTGCTCTCCTCATCAGAAGATACTCTGAAATCGCAGGTTAAGTACTCTGCCTGGTATTTATATTTACTACCTGTACTGGTTTGTGTTGTTCCGTCATTTCCTAATTCCAGATAATTTTAATTCTCGTCTTGGTTGAAATTATTAAGATTGTAGAGTCTTTGGAAAAATCTTCTCCCTTTCATTAGAATTTTGGTATTAGTTAGGCCTAAAGGATGTCCTATATGCTGATTCATCTTGTTCTTATTCTTTAGGTAACAGTTACGTTCTTTTAGCCTTGCATTTTGGGAAAGCCTGACTATATTTTTTGCTGTAGACATATTATTAATGTTGTGTTTCCTTAAAATTCTTCTTATTATTAAGGGCCCCACTGAAAACTAGTTGAAAAGTTCTACTGGTTTATTGACGTCCTTTCAGAGCCTACCGTAGATCGGTGTATTAAGTTGTTAAAGATCCTTTATTTCTTTCCTATATGGTGCGTAGAGACGTGGTAGACACTCAGCGATTGGATACCATTCTTGTTAGACGTCGCTATAGCAGTAAATGGACTAAAAAAATCGATGAATTGACGTCCGCTATTTTATTGTTGAAATATGCAGAGGAAGGCAGCAGAAAAGGTGTCTCATCTCGTCAGCCAATTATTGTTTCCATGACATGTTTCCAACATTGTTTTTTTTTTAACTATTTGGGTTGAAAATCAGTTTTCCCAATATATTGGAAGAATTATTGATTTTAGAGAAAAGTGTTCAACAGACGAAATATGCACAATAAAAAGATCTACAGAATGCCATCTGATAGATGAAAATAGGATAAATTGTTTAAAAATTATTGCAAAAAAAAACATTTAAAAATGCCGTGGAAAATTCGCAATTTTTTAATTATACAAACTTGGTTGTTATTTGTTGGAATTTTATAAATATGTCTAAAAGTTGTGAGTTTTATTATTGTTCTTCAAAACTGTGCGAAAGATGGGCGCTGTGTACCCATTAGTTTTTGCAAAATTCTATTTTTCATCCCGCCAAGGGCAAAAATGCATAACTTTAACCATCTGTCTCTCCGAAAGTTATTAACAAAAAGGGGTTTAGAAAGTCGATTTTTAAAACTTAAAACCTAACTTAGCTTTACTTTTAAATAGAATTTTGATTTATTGCCAGGGCCTTTTTGATTTTTACATTAAAAAATAGTTTTTTTACCACTTTTTTTTTTTAATAAACGTTTAGACTAACTCCGAAACCATACATAATATTTAATTATAAAAAGTATGATTATAGCCAATTAAAAAACACGTTTTAAAAAATAATGTTCCTATGCCCTTTTGGAGCCGAGTAAGACTTTTTTTTCAAAATATCACAGCGCCTATGTAAAAATTCTTCCCTAAAGGAGAAGAAGGTCCATCTGGTGCACACTTATGCCAAGTCTATTAAACATATTTAATTGGTACTTCATTTTCGGAATGTCAATTTCCAGTTTCAGAGTTTTTCCTGAAGAAAAAAAGGATTTATCTCTCGTAACGTCAGGTTTAATCCGATGACGTGGCAACTAGCCTAGAATTTGTCCAATTGATATAAAATATTAAATTACAAATTATATTTTATTTGCCATTAAGTGTTACAGCGTTAGATGAAAACTTGTGGAAAAAATGTATTGAGATAGCGAAGTAATATACCGGGTGATTCAGTTTGGTATTCGCGGCACTGTATCTCTTTTATTTTAACAAATAGCAATAATAAACCCTATATATTTTAAATCGCCGCTCAAACTCTATCAAATGACATTATTAGTTCGTCTCTATGGTAACATATGTCAAAATTGCTATAGTCAATTGTTTTTGTTCAAATGGCACACTATATATTTTTTAACAAATCCGGAAAAAAATTTTTTTCTGCGTTCAGCTATGTAAGGAAGTCTATAGTTTCATTAGAAATATTGGTAGAAAAACAGCAAAAAAGATTAAACCTAATATTCGTACCTTTATTCTGAAAAATGATATCCAGTTACGGAAACAAGCTACTATGTTTTTTAAAGTAACATATTTTATTTTTAATACGTTAATAATATAACAATTTAAAACAATACTTAATTCAAATGTTCAAAATCACCTCCATTTGCCAAACCTCCAAACACAGAATAGCTCTGTTTATCACTCTCTACAAACACATTCTAGTGTTTCTTCATTTAATCTCCGACATTCTACTTTTATTCTGCTTTTAAGGTCGTCAATATCATTTAGGTAAGGCCAACGAAAGAAATCTATAGGAGTGAGATCCGGAGATCCAACAGGCCATTTAACATCTTCATCGAATGTTCTTCATCTCTTGCCTTTCTGGGTTTAAAAACTCTTTTCTTTTGAAAACTTTCATCTGCCCCCAAATTCCTGTCTAACTTTCCGAAAACTTTATCTGATGGAAGTTGTCTCTGCGGAAAACGATGCTGGTATAAATACCTGGCAGCTTTAGCGTTCTTTCGGCGCTCTCCATAAATTAAAATCATATGTAGTATTTCTTGATTACTGTAAGTATTCATGTTATAATTAGTTATAGATAGAATAGGTAGGTACAAAATGTCAATTATTTTGAGAAACCGTTATTTAGAAACGTCAAAATTCAGTTGTTTCCGCAGCTAGCTATCAATTTTTTGAATCTGAAAGTAGGGTTAATCTTTTTTGCTGTTTTTATAGCAATATTTCTAATAAAACTATAGACTTCCTTATATAGCAGAACGCAGAAAATAATATCTTCCAAAATCGATAAAAAAATATATAGTGTACCATTTGAACAAAAACAGTTGACTATAGCAATTTTGACATATGTTACCATGGAGATGATCTAATAATGTCATTTGACAGAGTTTGAGCGGCAATTTAAAAATATATAGGGTTTGTTATAGCTATTTGTTAAAATGAAAGAGAGGACCGCGAATATCAAACTGAATCAACCGGTATATTTATAATAAAAATAAAAAGCATATTTATGTTACACAGGAATAAAGTACAATTATTTTTTTTACTTTACTAGTGTCTATATGTTCATTTAAACAAAAAATTGAGTAAAAAACAAGCTAATTGGGAATTTAAAAACTTACTTTTTTGGCTGATTTTTCGTTCTTTGGACGTCCTTAGTGTCGAAGCTGTAAAGTTATAGACATTTGCTCTCAAAATAGAAACTGTCATAATTTTTCTGTTCTAAGAAGTTTTCAGTTCAGTATGTAAAAAAATAACTAGTTCTGGTACCAACGAAAATTTTCGAATCTGTAGGTACCTACCTATATGAAGAGAATACATAATATTTTGATTTAGTTTCCATGAAAACATAATTGCCTTGTTTGTTTATCAAGACATTAAAATGACTTAGCAGATTTGTAAATCCTTTATCCTACAGTAGGTAGAGTGTCCAGTGTGGTCACAGGACCTTAATCCTCTTAACACATAAATATATCCTTATTCTTCCACAAAGATGGACAACATTTCCCTGGACATTATTGTCATGACATGTAGATGTAGAAGGAAACCATTAATTTATCTTAAATTCCTCATAAACAATACGGAAAACTGCAACGGAAAGCAGATTCGGTTCCAAATAGGCCTATACCGTATACAAAATTAATTAAACGATATTTAGAAGGGTGCAACCCAGTTTTGATGGAATTAGCTTACCGTTATCAGACTGCGGCAGCATACTTCAGCGAAACTGAACGCAGAACTGTAATTGAAACCGTAACGTAATACATTCATTGTTCCGTAATAAAGCCTTTTAGCTGCGAGTTTTACGGGCTCATTTATTATTCCGGGTAAGAACAGTCAACAGTCGGAAGATGAATATATCATCTGGGATGGGTGCTACTTAATTTTGTGATAAATCCTAGTAAATGGAATCCGTAACGCCTTTAAATATGGTCAGCGTTAGGTGGTGACTTAGTTAAAGCATGAAATATTCCGACTGTTTGATGAGTTCAGTGCGTTGTTTTGCTTTTTTCCAGCGTTTCGATTCTGTCTAGAGGTATGAAGATTATAAATAAGGTTTAAAAATAAGCTGTAATCACTTTTGTATCTTTCTGGTATTGGTTTTTCAAAAAAAGATCCGCATACAGAAAATTTTAAAAACAGAAGAATGGACATCGGAAACTTTGTGGCGAAAATGAAATACATAAACAGTAGTAATCTATATTATGCATAGTAAGTGGCAATACGCGTTTAGTAGCAGATATAGGCTAAATATGTGGTGAAGCCGTGTGCCGTTCTATGCACATAATACACAATGTTAATGAATGCCACAAAAAAACACGTACCATATACTCGATCAAGCAAAGCGTGAAACTCGCAAAAACGACAATGAAATGTACGGCCAACGTCTCTCAGAAAAAAAAAAGGATTTTACACCGACACGCTAGGCTATCAGGGCAGGTATTAGGGTGCCGCTAGATACGTATCAAATAAATTGATCGATCAGATCAGAGACATGTTATTGTACAATGACACGAATAGTGGAATTACTAAAATGTGAAGTAGTTAATGCTTCTTCACTAATATTAAAAATAGCATCTATTAAAAACTTCGACTATTTTAGATATGCGCTTGTGACTTCGGTAAATGTTGAATGAATTAACCGCAGAATATAACCGCTAAAAATAACGCGGAAAACTTAGATGCGTGCCCTTGCCGCGGTAAATTGTTACAATAGTTCCGATAACAGAACTTTATTGGCTTATTCTTTTCTTGGAATTCTATCACAACTAATAATGTACAGACTAGTTATTTTGTGGTAAGTTCCATCTGAAGCGTTTAGTGTAGAAAAATAGACACTGCCCCTTTTTGTTTCATACTGTTATGCAAATACTTACATATTAGAATACATATTTCAAGAGATTTTGATAAATTAAATTTAGAATTTAGATTATTTACGTATTAAGATTTGAAATAAACAATGATTGAACAATAAGTCACAAGAAAAGCTAGTTATATAAAATCAAATGTAATAGTGATTTAAAAGATGGAATTAAATTATTTAATTATTATTATTAGAATTACTTATTAATAATCATTTGGAAAATTAAATTTTAAAAAAATATATTGTTATTAGATGTAAGAACTTTGTAAATTATAAAAATTTTTGTATGGTAACGGGGTTTTGAATTATAAATTTAAAAAAAAGAAGAGAAGGTGGTGGAGAGATGTCAAGATAGTTTTTTTTTTTGACATAAGGTTAATAATTATAATAAATATACGGATATAGTCAGCAAAAACTCAATGTGTTATTACAACATACATTGCTGGAGGAAAATTAGGAATTAAAGTATCATGGTAGTCAACATTTGGCAGTTATGATTTAGCAGAAGGAAGTACAGAAGTTTTGACTTGAATGCAAGTAGAAGGTGAATCCGAGTGTAGAACAGTAAGTGAAAAAATATTTTTTGTTGGGTACATCAAAGTATAATGACATTAAAAGTCAAATGATCAATGATGACATTGAGTATCGGGTTTTAGTTATTAAAGACTGTTGTTACGTATAGACATAAAATATAATCAAACTAGTTAACTAATTTAAAAAAAAAATTATAAAATTTGATTTGTATAAAATTAAAAAAAAACAATATAGTTTAAAAAACAAATTTTGTTTATGTAATTTTAGTCATGTACCATTAATTTAATTTTCCAAGACAAAGTTATAAAAATAGATATTGCGTCACTATATGTATTATAATGAAATATATTGTTGATATACTATCGATACATTTTGTTTTTTTAAAAACATTTTGAAATTTTTTTTATTAAATTTTGAACCACTCCTGAGGCAATAGACTTATTTTTCAAATATTAGTATTTTATTTATAGAATAATAATCAAGATCACTTAAAGTTATAAGTTGAGGAAAATATTAAAGAAAAATTATTAAAACAAAAATTAAAGTTCCAAAATAAAAAAAAATCAATTACGGTAAAGACCTGATAAATAATCAATTATATCTTATGATTGTTATTATTCTTTTTATTGAAAATATTACAAATAATTAAGTTATAAGAAGATAGTAGTGTCACTTTTTGTTTGAATCAGATTACAAAATAGAGAACCCGGCCTACAGCCAACCCTGTACCACATTGCAGTCGCCCTAACATTTTCGATTTCGAATTATAAAATATTTTGCAGGGTAAACATCACTATCATAAAACAATAATAGGTAAAAGCTAAAGAAATGTCTTAAAACACTGTAATATGTTCTGTAGTATATAGATGGTGTTAATGAACTTATGTCAAATATTTAAAGGGGTGAAAAAGGAGCAAAAACTGAGTTAACTGATGTCACAAACTTGTATCGGAATTTTAAGTTCATAGAGAAAAAGGCTTATTAAAAATGCGTTTGAAACTATTCTGAAACTGCTGAAATAAAAAATGTATTTTATCGCGGCGAGTACTTACAAAAAATTCGGTAACACCCTTTACGAGTTTGTAGGTCTCTTATGAAGCAGGTCTGTATTCGAAAGCTAGTTTGTAATGCATTGTTATACTGATTGCTGTGTTGTTTTTGGATAGTACATTTAATAGCTAGCTGATATTTCCAAGTTTTCTTTTGAAAATGGTGCATTTATTTAGTAATCACTAATATTATGATATGCTCATAATTTATGGCGAAGCAAACAAAAATGCCTCAGAGCTTGTCAAGTGTACCGTGCAAGATATACTGAACGACGTGCCCCCGCACCGCGAACATTTCTTGCGGTAGCACAAAGAGTTTTGGACACCGGTGAAGTACAACCGCGTCAAGGCCGCGACGGTGACCCAGGACAACTAGTAAGCATCTTAAATGTCGAGCAGATGATTTTAGGTCTTGTCGAAGAAGATCCGCATCGTAGCACCAGAAATATCGCACAGTAAGTAAATATTTCGCATCCTATTGTGTGGCAGACGTTACGAGAAGCTTAGTTGTACCCAATTCATATTCAACGTGTTCAAGCGCTTACCTCTGAGGATGTTCCACTACGTCGAGGTTTTTGCGAATGGTTGCTTCAGGAACATGTAAGAAATACTCAATTTAAAGCGCAAATACTTGTTACAGATGAAGCATGTTTCATTCGAAAAGGTGTACGTCCACAACATCACCACTGGACTATCGAAAATCCACACGAAATACGTTGCGGTGCCTTTCAGCAACAGTTTTCAGCGAACATGTGGACCGGTATCGTTAATGACTCTTTAATAGAACCTTTTGAGTTGCCTAGACGCTTAGACGGTGCTTTATATCCAGATTTTTTGCAAAATCGCTTGCCGGAGTTATTAGAAGACGTGCCATTAAATGTTCGGCAAAATATGCGGTTACTGCATGACGAAGCCCACTCTCACTTTTTTCGGAGAGTGCACGACATTCTAAATATTACTTTTCTCGATTGCTGGGTAGGTCGCGGCAGCCTAGTGAGGTGGCCCCCTGGTCCCCGGACCTCACCCCTTTAGACTTCTTTTTGTGGGGACATGAAAAGTGTTGTGTATTCTAGGGAAGTTCGTGACCAACTGCGACATCGTATTGCCAAAGCTTGTAATACGATTCGTGGGGATGTGGCAATGTTACAACGCATGCGAACGAATTGGATACGTCGCGCTGAAGCTTGTGAACAAGCAAATGATGGGTATATCGAACATTTTGTGTAAAAATCAGCAGTTCTCAAAGGGTGTATCCTTGCAATGTTGAGGTAAGTCAAATTTTAAAATTACATTACACTCAACACAAATGCGCCTATTTACCTCATTTTGACATAACGGACATATAACAAAAATATTTGACATAAGTTCATTAACACCCTGTATTATAGAATTTGTAGATTTTGAGAGTTACTCTCTGCAAAATGTCTTATATTATATTTGCCTGTCTTCACAAACATTTTAAGCTAACAATTTATATTATCATTGATGTACAGGGTGATTCACTATATTTTGACCCCCCTTTAAATTTTTTGTTTTAAGAGTTATAGAAAAATGTGAAATACAAAGGAGGCATGATTTTTTATGAAATTTTTGAATATGATAGTAGAAAAACAAATGAAGTTCAAACAAAATGGCCGCGGATGTTAACTTTGTTAATTTAAATGGAACACCTTGTATATTTTTACACATTTGGATAGAACGTTCCCTGTCGAGCACAGTCATATATGGTTTGTTGGGTCCATCTCTAACAATAAGCGAGATAATATTAAAAAACGAAAAGAACGTTTTTATTAAGAAAATAAAATATTTTGTAATTGTTTTTCGGACATTTCTGCCTTTTTTCCAGTTACGTAAGGATTTAGATTTATTTGCAATATATTCTGACATATCGAACATTGATATAGTCCAAAATGGGTATAAGCATTTTAACTAAATCGCACTAATTTGTCCGTGAGGGGACTCATGGACAATGTTATGTGGTAGGCCGTGACAGTGACATGTAATATTATGACAACATTGTTATTGTTTGACAGTTTGTATTTTTATTTATTTAAAATGGGTTACACAAAGGTTGAAAATTTAAATATTATAGGCATTAAGATAGAGTAGTTAAGATATTCTCCATAGTTTATTTTAATTCCTAATAATATTTCAATTTTCTATTTCTGTGTAACCCATTTTAATTAAATACTAATACAAACTGTCAAACAATAACAATGTTATCATAACATTACTACCTGTCACTGTCACGACCTACCATATACAAGATTGTCCATGAGTAATTGGCCTCACACGGACTTATTAGTGAGATTTACTTAAAATACCTATACGCATTTTGGACTATATCAATGTCCGATATGTCAAAATATATTACAACTAAATCTAAATCCTTACGTAATTGGAAAAAAGGCAGAAATACCTGAAAGAGGTCTAACAATTACAAGATGTCTTATTTTCTTATAAAAAAACATCATTTCGTTTTTTAATATTATCTCGTCTATTATTAGAGATGGTCCCAAAAAAGCCTATATGACTATGCTCGACAAGGAACGTTCTATCCAAATATGTAAAAATATATAGGGTGTTCCATTTAAATTAACAAAGTTAACATCCGCGGCCATTTTGTTTGAACTCCATTTGTTTTTCTACTATAATTTTCAAAAACTACATAAAAAATCGTGCAACTTTTGTATTTCACATTTTTTTATAACTCTTAAAACAAAAAAGTTAAAGGGGGGTCAAAATATAGTGAATCACCCTGTACGTATTAAACAATTACGATCGAAATTATAACAAAATAATAAAAATATCTTATAATTGATTTTGATTTTTTTTTAATCTATGATAATGCTTTATAGAAAACGATTGGTAAACATTAAATCAGCTTTTGTAAAACATCAAATTGCTTGTTAAGACTTCCTACGATTCTACATCCAAGCAATGCTTTCTTGTTAAAGTTTTATTTTCGATTCCTCTTTATCTCAATTATTTTCTCAGCATTTTCGTACAAATCCAGGCTGCGATTCCTATAACAAACTATGTTTTTTCTTCAAGCGTATAATAATACTTATATTATATAGTGCAACACCTCCTTTAGATGCAGCCTATTGTTTAACTAGTACAAATATTTATCATTTTTTAACTAGTAAAAAAATGTAACAATGTGTAGGTAAGTATCCTAGCAACGAATTAAAGATTCAAGAAGCTTTGACGTTTCATTAAGTGTCAGTTGAAATTTGATATCGCGTCGGGTCGTTTTTAAAATGTCTGAAGAAATGCAGTGCACACCACCAGAGTTACTGGAAATTGCAAATACATCAGTGGCAACACTTATACCAACAAAGTCGAGAAAAATTTATGAAAATGCTTATGATAAATTCATAAATTGGGCAAAAGAAAATAATGCACATATTTATTCAGAAAATGTGATGATAGCATATTTTACAAGATTATCCAGAACACTGAAAAGTTCAACTTTATGGGCGCAATATTCAATGGTAAAATCTAAATTAAACATAGAACACAATGTAAATATTGAGAAATATTCAAAATTAATTACATTTTTGAAACGACAAGGTGAAAATTATAAGCCAAAAAAGTCGAAAGTTTTGTCTAAAAAAGAATTTGACGAATTCCTGAATAAAGCACCTGATGATAAATATTTAGCAACCCAGGTATGCACTTCTTAAATTATAGGGAGATATATATGTAACCTTTTTATATTTGTAATAAAAAATTTTGTTATAATTTGTAAACTTCAAGTTATTTTATAGTATCCATTACGAGAATAATAATAAAATTTTCGGAAATAAAGATAGCGCATTGGAAGAATGTTGTAAAAATTCATAAATATAGATGTCTTAAAATTACGTCATGTTTTAGAATTTCCTTGCATTTTCCAACTTTTTTTATTGTTACAAAATTAATAATTCTATATTTTTTAGGTTACACTAATATTTGGAGTCACAGGAGCTTGTAGATGCGATGAACTCATTCAAGTAAAAGTTAATGATGTAAAAGATTTGGGAAATATAATATTAGTAAATATTCCCAATACAAAAACTAAAAAACATCGTTCATTTACCATAATTGGAGAGTTTTATTTAAATTTATACAGAAAATATGCTACTCTTCGGCCAAAAGACATAACTTTTGATAGATTTTTTATTAAATATCAAAATGGCATCAAAATCAAATCAAAATGGTATCAAAACTGAGAACCTTATTACAAGTAACGTATTCAACGACAGAACTGTAAACTTTGAAAAAAAGACAGCCAGCAGCGCTTTAAATATCAACAACTGTACCATACAAAATTGCACATTTAATATTCATGTTAATAAATACAGTTTGATGATAGACATGTAGATAATTTAGATGTTTATTCGTTTAATTCAAATTAAAGAAAAATAATTGTTACATTTGTTTTTTATTCATGAATAAAGTGGTTAAAACTGTCATGTTAATCAATAAAATGTATAAAATGTATAAAATAAATAGTATTACCTACCTACTGATTTTATTTTGTACTGAGATTGAACATCGCGTTATCCGCTATAAATTTTCAAAATTAGTAATTTTTTATATTCACGCTTGAAGAAAAAATAGTATATGTCACTCGGAGTGGAAGGCTCATTATGTGTTTTGCCCAATTTGCTCAGCCTCGGCTAACGCCTCGGCGAGCAAACTTTTGGGCTCAACACATAATGATCGCCTTCTACTCCTAGTAACATAATATACTATTCTTTAGTCATAAAGTTATTTCCATCTTCATCAAAAGGAGAAGGATTTATTGCTTTTGCTAATTTATCTTCTTTACATATGAAATGAAGCATAAGTTTCGATAGAAACAAAAACTTAGATGATGGAGAAACACTCTATGGTACAATCGGTACAAGCCAATAAAGTTTTGTATCGGAACTACTGTAACAATTTACTGCGGCAGGGGCGTGCCTTGAAAATTTCCGCCAATGTTTTTCTGTCTCGGCAGGGTCTATCTCATGAAATATCGTGCGGTCTGTAACTATAATAATTGCAATAGTACAATTACGATAAAGTAATACAATTTGTTTATGCTATAATGATTTGGATGCTAATCACTAATGATTCTTCTTTTTTAATTATTTGGTATTCTATTAGTACAGGGTGTCCCAAACTTAACGCCCCGATGATATAATGGTAACGAAAAATGTTACAGAAAATTTGAAGTATGGAGTTCAAGCGGCAAGGATTGAAGTGCATTTAGCAAAAAAAGTCATGAAATATATTTTTTTCCAGGAACATACCTGCATTTTTCCATATTTAAAAGGAACATATTTTTCCCATACATTTTTGTTAAAAAAAATTTCCTCTATTTTCTTTAAAAAGTTGTGATCAGAAATAAAAATAATAAGTACTGTTAGGGTATTATTTCGACTGGGGCCGTTGTTTATAAAACAACGATAAGAAGTGAAGGCCAAGGCACAGAAATTCGGACTGAAAGGCAGGGACACGGGAGAGAGAGAATGACCACAGACGACTGACGAGGTGTTGTGTTGAGATAATTTGGTCATTGTTATATTGTTTTATTATAAAATAAAGTTATTTTGTGAAAAGCTGTACAGTACCTACAAACGGTTTATAATAACTATTTTAGAATTTACTGCCTCGTTAATAGTAGCGTTGAATGCTTTCATACAAGGCTTTCTATGATACTGTTAATGATACAAGTTGCCAGAAATCTTTGAAATAGTAATATCAAATACATATTTAACTACGAAACATGTCTTTAATTAATCATAAAGAAAACAAGAACAAGAAGTATTTTACATACAGGCTGTTACAAATTCGCTTCTCACTACAGGGATCTCGGAAACGATAAGAGGTACCAAGTAGCTTAAATGGGGGCAAAGTTGCGTAATCAGGGGACCAACATTATGCCTCTAAAAAATTAAGGCATTAACATGATTAGTATTCGAAATATTTGAAAAAAAAACCAAATTTTGGAAATCCGTTTTTGTTTAATTTCAGCCTTGTTTGAGGAGATATTGAAAAAAGAAGAACACTTTCTCGTGGTCACTTTTTGCCCTCTATCGAATGGCATAATCAATTTTTATATTTAACGTTTCGTCTCTCCAGGACCATCATCAACTTCATTTGTTTAAATATGACCCTGTAAATTTTATTACATTTTTTGCAAGCCTTCATGACCCCCAATACTGTACTGCCTCAGCCCTAACCAGATTCAGATGTTTTGTCTCGAAAAATTCATCTTCAGTGTATTCGTTCCAAATTTATCTAAATTTTTTATTTAGATTTCTTTGTTTTTTGTTTGATTTCGTACACTGTAAGTGTCGTTGGACCCTGTGAAATCCATCTAGTTATTCAAAGTATTACCACCACCCATTAAAATAAAACATTATTAGAGTATTATTCCCGTGTCCATAATTATTACTAGGCTTCTTGAGTGCTCAAAATTGAAACAAATTCAGATCTATTTTTTCAGGATATTCATACAAATACATCTGACATGCTCTTTCACAGTTACAGTTACAGATATAATAAATTCCGATAATATTATGCTGATCTTCATTTTTAACCTTTGCCAAAACGAAAATGTTTTTGAGCATTTCCTGAAAATTTTTAAAGAATAATATTCAGTTGGCGTTTTGGTTGTTCATATGAATTTTTAAGAATTAATTTGTCATAATAAAATTAAAATTGTAACAATGTTTTAATTTTGACGCACCAACTTATTGAGTACCAAGTGATGGTAATAGTTAATAATAATAAATGTTCTATTGTAGCGCATGGTGGTAATAGTCACACCACACATTCACACCAAAATATCCTTGATTTTGTATAGTAAAGGATGAACAAAGTGTGGATTCTCAATGAACCAACAATGTTCATTTTTTTATTTGGTAAACGGCTTTCATCCATCCAAAGAATATGATGAAATATTCGTCGATCAGAAATTTCAGCAGCTACCGTAATTTGTGCAAGGAAACTCAATCTTCTTTCTAGATGAATTTCAGATAAATATTCCAAGTTATATATTTTAAAATCATGATAATCATTAATTTTTAATATCCGGTAAGTCGAAGATGTTTTCAAATTTAACTCGTGACTAGCTTGCCTTATTGAGTTTCGCGGGTGGTTCTCAAAATATTGTACCACTTGTGCAGTAGTATAGTCGTGCCTTTCTTTTTGATTTTCCTTTTGTCGTAGGTTTCCTTTTAGCCTGACCACAAACATTTTGTGGTCAGGGATGTGACGTGATGTTCAAGAAATCTTTCCCTATACAACTAAACAGCTCCTCCAGAATTTTTCTGGCATTCTTCATAAATTAATAACATATAAATTTTTTCTGCTTGTGATAGCACTGTTACAAATAATCTAATAAAACACTGAAAAGTGCTAACTACTCTGTCTGTAAACACTTGGAAGCGCTAAGCAACACTCGTTTGACATTTTGATGACAAGTGAACATTATAATAATGTAACTCGATCAATTTTTTTCCAGAGAATGTCCGATCAAGTTATCACTTGTAACTTTGATGTTCTAATTATTGTTTTTACTTCTGATAATAACTTTTTAATGAAAATAGAGAACAATTTTTAAATAAAAGTTTATCTAAAACTTTCATTCTTTGGCACTACAATCCATGCCGCTTGAACTTCATACTCAGTAACATTTTTCGTTGCCCTATAATATCATTAGGGCGTCGAGTTTGGACACCCTGTACTATTATTTCTAACACCTCGTATATTGTTATAATAGAATAAAGCACCAAGGACCTTGTAAAAACGGTATCGAAAATGAGTTTCAAACTCGTAAATATTACCGAACCATTACGATTATTGCTAGGCAGTGAGGTGAGAAAAAGCTATTACACAAAATTGGCCACATTTTCATTCATAAAAACGAAAAGGTAGCAGTAAAAAAGAGACAATAAAACCGTTGTTGAATCTCTCCAGGTAAAAATAAATGTAACACCGTACCATTTAACCAAAATACTTCCACTGTTTTTTTTTTATGGGGGAAAATATCGATTTGGGTTTAACCACATTCTCTCGACGGTTACATTATGTTGTAGAATTTTATTACGACCTTTACAAGGGATATTAAAATTTTTATCTGTGCACGTTACAGTCAATATTTATGAACATTAAAAACTCATTTTGTGTACTGGAACTTCTACCGTTGTATAGTAACAATGCGCTCTATTCTATAATTTAATTATTAATGTATTGACGGCGCGTAAGATTAGTCCATTAGTTTACTGAAATGTTTGTGTCCCCCATTCTCTTCGACACATTTCCTTAAACGTTTTATGAAACTATTGAGAATAGGAAACGAATTATAAGTTCGTCTAACTTATAGTACAGCGTCTTTTATTCTATCCCAAAGTTCTTCTCCCGTATTATGTGTTACAAACTTGTAAACAATTCCTTTAGGAATTAGGATTAAAATCCGGACAACGAGAAGGCCAATGGTTTGGAATGGCTTGATTTAAATGATCTCACACCAAATGACTGTAATTAGCAGAGGCACTATCGTGCATTAACCACATTTGTCGTCTAGTATTAAGTTCTTGCCGAGAAAATTCCAAACAATTTTGGCCGTTCAACCTTGCAGTTAGAGCGATAGACCCCAAAATAAAATTATAATCCCGCACCAGACGTTAACTAATTCGTGTTGGAAGTGATGCTCTTGCGTGTGGATTTTCTTCGCTGCACACGTGAAAGTTTTTCTAGTAAATACAACTCTACGGGTAAAAAAAGCTGAATCTGTAAAGGCAATTCTTCCGAGAAAAGTGTGATCCCTGTTATGTAACTGGAGAAATCGTTGGCAAAATATTAATCTCAGCTGCCGGTTTGGTTCAAGCAAATTTTGTACATGGTGAAAATGGAAACATTGTAACTGTTGCGTGTGGAATATAGTTGAAACGGTTTTGCGTCCAACTCCTGTGACTACTCACAAACGACGAATACTAATATCGGGATTTTCTTCTACTCTTTCTAGAATTTGCTCTTCGTCTTGTACCCTTCTTTGAACGTACCAGACCGATGGTTTCCAGTTTCTCCTAATCTGGCGAATAAAGAAGCAAACGATGTATGAGAAGACTGTCTGCGATTCGGATAAAGTTCTTCTTAGCAGCACGTTCACTAGAATATCCTGTACATATACCACTGTCATGTGTCTCTTATTTCATAATTCGTAAATGCATTGTGACGAAGCATTTTCAGCGACAAACTTTTGCAAAACACAAGCTTGACAGTAACTTATCGAAATTGTCATGTTATGGATACGTAGTGATTTCCAAAAATATGGACATGAGTTCGACTTTTGATAGGTTACATTTTTTGTGTAGAATAAAATTCTCTACCTATTTCTGATACATCATGAAGAGAAACTAAGCAACTACAAATTTTTCTCAGATCGGTTAACTGGGTTCTGACTTAAGGAGAAAACAAGAAATAAAAAAAGAAACTTTAACACCCTCTAACTTCTTTACGACATTTTTGGTTTAAACAAGTTTGGTTAAATCGACACCATTTGGGTTCTAGGTTATACCCTTGAAGTACGTAACATTTGTTAGGTGACACCCTGTATATATAAATATGATACGTACAGCGTACAGTGAAAGGTAAATTATATGTATCAGATGTATTAGTATTTTCGACTGAAAAGCAACAATTGTTTATAAAACATTTAGTAGTTATTTATTTAACATTTTCTCTGTTTCATAATAAAAAACTGTCACAAAATTCAATTAAACTGCATAATTGAATATTTTATGGAAATATAGAGCGTATGCAAATTTATGTTTAAAAAGTAAATTAACAGGAACATTTAATATAAATAATACTGTACTGCAGGGAAAATTAAAATTTTACGTAAAATATACATTCAATAAAAGCTACTAGGCGCGTGATTGGTCTAGAATATAATTTTCCTAAAACTGTCAATGCTTCCAGTTTATTTTTTTCATTTTAGTAAATGGTAATTCTGAATTCACTTTCTTCAAATTTTTTACTAGCTAGTGATTATTTGTACTACAATAGAAAGTTTTGACTAGGTTCACTAGGCTACATCCGCTAAGTGTATTAAATAATATGTGTATTACAAATAATAATAGGAAAATAAATGGAAAAGATAAAATTTTGTAACTATAGGCGAGCAAAATTGCAACGCTAAGTCGCTTAGTTATCGAAATAAAAAAAAAACTGGCGTAGAACCAGGTCAAACATGGTAGGTTTTATTAAGCATGTGATTGGACATGTGAAATCGTATTTTACGACATTTTTTGTTGGTCGGGATCTTTTTAATTTCGAAAAAAAAAATTGTACTATCAGAGTAATTTTTTTTTTTAAATTAAAGCAGACACAATAGCGCTTTTAACAGTACTAATGGATTTTATAAAACTCGCTTTTTTATTTCGCTAAAAATCAGGAAAACGTGAAATTTAAATTTTGTGTAATACAATTTTCACCAATCGATAAACTTTTTTATTTATGATTTTTTTTATATACATGCAGCGAAGCAAATGAAGCCCAAACACTACAAAAATTTTTGAAATAATTAGTTTTTTCCTAAAGCTTATATTTTGGCAACAAGCGATTATTTCATGCTAAACTGATGCATGGGGCGTTCAACGTAATGTGTAATCTACATATTGTACGGCTTGCGGGATTTGGAATAGGTACGTGCCTAATAAGCAGCGTATAATAATCATCAGAATATATTAAGTTTTTAAGACAATGGAGTGCATTATTTGTAAGAAAACTGTGCGGGATGATGACAAATTTGTAGAACAAGGACCTAGAATTCAAGATTTGTTGTCAAAAAAAAAAACAATATTTTAAATGGCGAAATTAAAATAAAATACCTTATACTGTCGTAAATCATATGGTATGTTTCAAAACATTGATCTTACCTGTATTTTGCAATCAAACGTATCACGCGAATATGTATCTAATATACAGGGTGTTTATTAATTGAATGCCGATACTTAAGGGTGTGAATCCTTGGGTCATTTTAAGAAGAAAACTTAATATCAACATATGTCCTAAACCTCTTAATTTTTGAGCTACAGGGTGTTACAGTTTTAAGAAAAAATTTACTTTTTATTTTTTGGTGTTGCTATATTGCTGTTGTACCATACTTTAAGTTGATACATACCTACAATAGTTAATTATAATATATTAGCTAAGAAATTTATTATTTAAAAATATACGTTTATCTTAAAAAGTGTTGGTAAAAAGCGCCGTCAATTGGAGGAAGCTCCCATGATGGTCTTTTGTTGTTGTTGCTCATTTGATTCTTAGATCATTTAATTTCTGAATTTGTTTATATTTGGTTTTATACAGTAAAAGAACCAGTTTTGTAACGATTTCTAAAGCTTCGTTATTAGACAGCATTGGCAATTCTAATAAGTTTTGAAGGACGACAATATTTTTTTAAGAACGTCAAATGTAGATTTTTTTCCTATTTAAAAAAAAATCACTAGTAGTGTCACAACCAGTAAGACAATGAAGTGCCAAAAGACAAGACATTTCCTTGGGAAGTAATATATCTTCCTGAATATCACTACCACTTGATAATGAGTTGGACTAAACTGAATTAACCGAGTTATCTGGCGAATTTGTGGTCATATCGAGTACCGATTTCCTTTTTGTGAGAAAATGTTTCTTTTAGATATATGTATAATGGCTATAAGATAATTTATAATATTTCGCAGCAGTCGATGTTAGTTCTATATTTCGCAGCATTTATAATTTTCTGATAAGTAGCTTTTTCAGTGCCTAAAAAGATTCAGTATTATGCAGTAAAATATATAAACAATTTCCTAAAAAAATAATTGTGGTAGGTTTAAAATCGATGTTCTTTTGAGTAGGTAACCTATATTATACTTTGGACACCTAAATATTATTTAAAATTATTTAATTATTTGTTTGAACATATATCAAACCTTTCTTCTTTTTAGATCCACTATTATAACAAATAAGGCACATTTCAAAAGTATGAAATTTTAACCGAGTTTCAGAATGATTTGAGAACCCGCGGGACTGTCTGATTGCAAAATACAGATAAGATCAATGTTTTGAAACATAGCATATGATTTACGACAGTCTATAAAGTATTTTATTTTAATTTCGCCATTTAAAATATTGTTTCTTTTTGACAACAAATCTTGAATTTTAGGTCTTTGTACTACAGATTTGTCATCATCCCGCTCAGTTTTCTTACAAATAATGCACTCCATTGTCTTAAAAACTTAATATATTCTGATGATTATTACAGGCTGCTTATTAGGCACGTACCTACTCCAAATCCCGCAAGCCGTACACTATGTAGATTACACATTACGTTAAACGCCCCATGCATCAGTTTAGGGCGCTATGAAATAATTGCTTGTTGCCCAACTATAAGCTTTAGGAAAAAACTAATTATTTCACAAAATTTTGTAATGTTTGAGCTTCATTTTCTTCGCTGCATGTATATAAAAAATCATAAATAAAAAAGTTTATCGATTGGCGAAAATTGTGTTACACGAAATTTAAATATCAAGTTTTCCTGATTTTTAGCGAAATGAAAAAGCGAGTTTTATAAAATCCATTAGTACTGTTAAAAGCGCTATTGTGTCTGCTTTAATTTAAAAAAAATTACTCTGATAGTACAATTATTTTTTGAGATATAACGTTGGAGACCTTAAAAAACATATTCTCATAAATATAGACTTTTTTATTTTTTCGAAATTAAAAAGATTCCGACCAACAAAAAATGTCGTAAAATACGATTTCATATGCCCAATCACATGCTTAATAAAACCTACCATATCTGACCTGGTTCTACGTCAAAAAAAAAACGACACAATAGACTTCAAATCGCTGCACTATAACGACATAACATTAGAATCGGGTGTCCAAAAAGTCATGCAAGATTTGAATTTGGCGCCATTTGTGTGGTAGTTTTGCCAACGAAAAAAAAAAAAACAGCGTAACAGCTGACAGTTCAGGGTTATTAAAAATTGAGTGCTACACGAAAGAACAATGCGTTTTCATTGTTTTGAGCAATATTTTAAAAATAGTGAAGGTTTGGCAGTTACAGTTCGCATTTTTCGTACAAAATGTGGTTGTAAAATTTAACTTCATCAACTGTCAGGGATTAATTAAAAAATAATTCAGGGAGACTGGATCAATTAGTGATCTTAAACACTCTGGCCGTCCTTCAATAAGTCGTTCAGCATAAAACATAAGCAGTTCCTGAGGGTCCAGGATTCGGCACCATGGTCAAGAATTGAACATTTCGAGAAACTCCCTACTATTCAGCAAATCCACGGGTGACGAGTGATTGTTGAGAAACAAATGCATTCACAACGTGTCACTGTTTGGTGTGGATTTTTGGGCTGGAATTTCGAAAATGCGGCTGGTCAAGCAATAACAGTTAACGGTGCGCGCTATCGCGACATGATAATCCAGTTTTTTGTACCTAAATTGCAAGATGTGGATGTAGACGACATATGGTTGCAACAACATATGTGTGCCACATTCCATACAATTCAATTATTGCGCGAGTCATTTCCTGGTCGTATAATTTGCCGTTGGTGATCAGAATTAGCAGTCCATATGCGATTAAGCGCCGTTAGACTTTTTTCTTTGGTTTTTTAAGTTTAAGGTTTATGTCAACAAGCCCTCTACCACGCACGCCTTGAAGGATTGAACGCTGTATGAACGAAATTCTGCCGCATTTATGCAAAACCGTCATGGAAAATTTCGACAACATAGTACGTATTTGTCAGCAAAGCCGTGGAGGCGATGTACTATTCCACACATAACCCTAGATTGTATACTTTATGAATCAATAAAAAAATTTACAATTTTTAATTAAAAACCTTTGTTTTCTATCAAAATTACTTCTTGTGTGAATTTTGGGACATCCCGTGTTGCTTGTGGTTTCATATGTAAAATTATTTAGACATGACTGAAATGGTAAAATTAATTATTATTAATGTCTAATTCTTTGTTCAATTCCTTGTCGTGGATCACAAACAAAACAAAAAGTTACAAAAAAGAGCCAGCGGAGGCAGCGCGGACATTTTTAAAAATTAATAGCGTTTCCGGTGGAACATAAAACAAACTTTTCATATTAAAGAACACGAAAACAACTATAACGTACACGGAACGGGGCTAACGATATAAGTTTTACCGATGGGGAAAGTAGAACTTCATTATTACGACTTGAGGGCCTATATAAAAAATATTGGAGCAATTTCTCCTGATCGGAAGTTGCTCCCAAAAATTTCTATAGACCGTATAGTCCGCTCCCGCTTTCACTGATAAGTGAGTTTGCTCTTTTCATCAACTAAGTAAGTCCCTAATGTTTTGTTCATAATATCCTCCCTGTTTCTAATAAACTTCAAAAATAAGGAACTTTTCTCATTATTTTGGTCTGATTAATTCAAAGGTAAGAAATTGTTGTTGATTCACAAAATCTGGTTGAATTCCTTTGTTATATATTACAATTTCAAATTGAATTCATTGAAGTTATGAAAAATTATTAGACAAATCATCATCAGTACATATTTTGAATTATTTTCCAAACAAGTATCCTAATAATAATTATGCATCACTCTTATAAGCATGTAAAAGAGTTTTCCTCCATGGGTCCTATGCTCCAACTAGAGTTGAATTATACTACATCAATACCTAGTAAGCAGCTAAATAAATAATTATCCAAAACAAAAATGATATGTCTCCATGTAACTAATACAAAAGACATTCCTGATATATTGAAATTATTAAATATGCAATCATTCAGGGAAATATCCTCTATCCTTTCTATTCTATTATCATACTTGACAAAGACTAATGGAGTAAAAACAGCTACCACAAAAAGATATCTTTGTTTCTATCTATCTTTTAGTAGTAGATATATTGGATAAGAAGAAAAACCCAATTTACTATAGTTCTTTGAGGCAAATCTCAATATTTCTTTGAGATTTTTCTGTTTGATTCACCAAAATTGAATCACTCTGTATAGTAGTCCCACGCACAAAAGTGCCCACTCAACAGATTTGTAACTTTTTTGGTATATATCCCCATATTTAATCGTATAAATACCGAACTCTTTGTTGGACCACATTTTAGGGAAAGCTTTTAATGGCTCTCTAATGACCTTTTATCTCGATTCATACTAATTCATTCCGTTGCTTTTAAAGTAAGCGATCAATCGCGTTACGCTCTCAGGCACAACAAAGCACGATGTCCGGTGCTTTTGAAAGGTCAGCTTGCTAATTTCTGATTCTATTGGTTCAATAGGCTGAAAACTAGGAAAAGTGTCTTTTTGTAGAGATAAAGTAACGGGTTTTGTCATTATTTTTTACTAACGTTTTGGTTCTGGCAATCTAATAGTTCAATAGACTAAAAACTAGAGCAAATATTTTTGTCGAGATAATATAGCAGTTTTGACAAAATATATTTTTACCTATGTGTCCATTCTAAATGTCTTCAATATAGTTCAATAGGATGAAAACTAGAGAAATGATATTCGTCGAAAGGAAGTAGCAGTTCCAAACAATGTTTCGATTATAAAAATCTTTTGATTTAATGAGCTGACAAAATATTTTAGTCGGGTAAAGATAGCGGTTTGGTTATTAATGTTTTGATCCTTTTCTTTTTCAATTTCAACATTCTTTTCAATTAATAGACTAATACGAAACAAACAATTTCTGCGGACGACTATTAGTGTTTGTAGACAAAGCATATTTTTACTGTTTCGATTCTAGCATTCTAGTAAGCTGAAAACTGCCGAGAAAAAGTAGCGGTTTTAGACAAAACATTTTTTTTACTAATCTTTCAATTCTAGCATTCCATTGGTAAGTTCAAAACTATAGAAAATTTTTTGTCCAGGAAAACACTAATTACTAATGTTTCGCATAATATTTGACTTGACTAGGTTAAACAATAGGAACGTTTTTTTTAAGATGAAATTATTGAAATAGTTTCAAATAAATATGTTTCCATTTACGCTCAACTTGATGAAGTTTAAATAGAACTTTTTACTTCAATGCTTGATAATTTTGCTGTCACATTCGCCTAGATCAGATTGAACGTTTTCCAGATCCTGAAAATCTCGTGAAGGCGCCAGCAGAGCAAATAATCAACGACAGTTTTTACTCGCCACTTCCTGCAACTACCACGAACTTCCAGTGCACCCTCGTGCAGTAACAAGTGGATCCGGCAAAAAACGGCTTCATATGCGAAACAATGTACTGTGGCAAATTTATCACGTCCACAATGTAGTTCAGAATTAATTTGACAGGCACAAATAACACTGTTGAGATTTGAATTTGTATGGGAGAGTCCTTCGAGCTAGCGATCTCATAAGTCTGGAAGGAGAAGGAATATCCTTCTCGACTTCAGTTGGCACAGTATAACTCTTTAATTGAACATATAAAATTCAGTTATAATGTGTTTCTTCTGGAACTGCCAATTTAGCAACAGAGTTGTCAAAATAAATGTAATAAATGTTTCTAATTCTATTACCAGAGATGCTATCATCTTCCACTTTTATATAATTTTGAGATATTTCACTTATACAGGGTGTGGCGTGTATAATTTGTAAAAATTAAACTACAGCTTCCTAACGATATTTGTAATAGAAATGACTTATAAGAAAAAGTTCAATTTTTGCGTTATTTTTTTGTATATTAGTTCAATTATTTTCTCTGGAACGGTCCTGTCCGTGTGCTGTACGATAAGTTACTTGCTGTAGACCAGCTGCGTAAACAGATCCTCGTTGAAAGATAGAAAGATACTTCTCAATTTTTGGGGAATTTTTCAATGAAAAAGTACAAACTAAGAAAAATAGATATTTAAAAAAACTGATATTTCTTATTATAATAATTAATAGTAATTACTATATTAAATGCATTGTGGTTATTGCAAGAGTTCGCAAATAAAACCACATCCGTAAGCATCTGTAGTTGCCAACTGCGTGCACTAAACAAACTCTATTAAAATATGGAACTAAATGAAATTAAACTTACCATTTCTAGACAAAATGTTGAAATTGATGCCCATTAGCGCGGATACAGGCATGGCATCGACGCACCCAATTTTGGCGAATACTTTTCCAAATTCCAGGTATTCCCCTAATTCTGTCAGCAGCTTCAAGTATATGGTTTCCCAATAATTCTTCCATCGCATCGTAGCAATTGGAGTATAGTAAACCAATAACCTCAAGTGACTCCAAAGATAAAAGTCCATTGGAGTTAGATTGGGTGTCCTAGGTGGCCACGGCACAGGACCAAAGTGTCCAACCCATCGCTGAGGAAACATTTCATTCAGAAGTGTCGTTACTTCGCGAGTACTCTGTTCAGGAGCCCCATCTTGAAGATAAAACATGCGTGCCCGAACTTGTAATGCCATATCGTCCTATAATTCAGGCAACTGGTTCTCCAAAATCAGCATATGTTGGTCCGTTTAGTCGTCCAAACATTTATCGAAAACCGATGTTGAAAATGAGTTTCTCTAATCGGGTGAGAATTTTCATCGGCCCATATGTGCATATTATGGAAATTCACTTCATCCGGGTAAATGTGGCCTCATCTGTTACACAAACACAAACAGGAAAGTCTACTTGATTGGCACATTGTCGTAAAAACCATATGCAAAAACGCATTCGTTGATCACAATCCGGGGGTAAAATCTGTTGAACTGGTTGCAGATGATAGGGGTGCAACAGCTAGCGCCTTAAGATGCGATGTACGGTACGAGATGAGATTCCTACTTACTGTGCGAGTTATCGAGTACTAATTGTAGGGTTTTCGTCAAGATTTTCCAACATTGCATATTTCTCGGTACAACCTAGTCGCCGCGAGCGCATTTTCTCCAGCTGCACCATACACTAACACCATATCGAGACGATCGGAAATAGTAAATGCATTGTTTTCTCTGTTCATTGTAAAACTAGTTTGTGCACAAACTAAAAAATTAAGCAAAGTAAGAAATAAGAATCTCGTTTTTAATGTAATCGGCACGCTATTCTTATTTTTTACTTCCTTATAAAAATTACACTGTCACTATCGTGGAATTACAAAATAAAAACGTTTGTCTGGAATCTTTCACTTTTTAACACTGATGGGTCTATGGACATTGCTTAATATTTAATAATTAAGTGAATAATGAATTCAATACAAATACAAAATCAGTTGACTGCACAAATGTAGTCTAACCTTCTTTTAGTACAGACTTCATTTTCGTTGAATAAATGAACTTTAATTTACAAAAAAAATCGCGAAGATAGAACTTTTTCGTATATGACTTTTCTATTATAAATATCATCAGGAAGCTGTAGTTTAATTTTTATAGATTATAAATGCCACACCCTGTATGATAAACAAAAAAGAATGTATGCCCTTTATTGACCTCATCTTATAAAAATTTTATGTTTATGAAGTATTTACTTTATATACAATTTCACTTATACAAACGACTCCATTGATTAAATCCTATTTCGCATCGTATTTTGAAAGAACTTCTAAAGTTCTCAGAAATTATATATTTGGAAAATGTCGTTTTTTAATTTTAATGAGTGGAATCTCTTCTCCCAGTTGCTGTGGTACCTTCTATAATACAGAAATTGTGAGATGTGAATAAGGAAGTGTAATGCGAGCTTTTTTGTTAATGAATCATATGATTTCAATTATTATGAAGCTTTCAACGTTATCAACATTTGTCCGTTCCTTAACTTCTGACTATCTATTTTATCATTCAATTTAAATTAGGCATACCATTGAAGCAGGAAAATGGTATATTAGGTTTGACTGTAAATTTATTGTTTTTGATAAATAAAATGCTTTTTCACTAATTTTTCCACGGGGAATATATTTCTTTTATTAAAAAATCAATAGCCAGTTTCACCCGACAAGGAAGAGTTGATGTTTAATACGACAAGCAAGACTTGGTTTGCATCTGTGTGTGCAGTTCTAAGCAGTTTTGATGAATTACGTGAATTCTACACGAACCATAAAATATTTAGTGTCTTGAACATCTTCAGAGACAACAAATTAATATCGAACCTAATATTTTGAAGCCTGATGGTCCTGTCTAAAACCGCACTGAAAAAATAATAAAAGTATAAACAGATGGCACTTTATTTAACCCATTAGCGGCCAAAGGTGCGTAAACGCACCCTTTTATTTAATTTTTTTTTTTGAGATCATCCGTAAAATTCTATGCTTTCCTACCTACAGAATCTTATGTCAACAGTCCAGAGAGTGTACTAGTATTTTTATTTAATTAAAAATAATATTGTTTTAATATAATTTTTTTTAAGAAAATACTATATTTAAAACTTTAGAACACATTTTCAAACAAATATTGTTAGTAAAAATGAGCAGACTATTTTTTTTTGAGCCAGGCGTAAATAAAAGATCTATTTTGATACTTATGTAGTTTTTTTACATATGTTTTCAAAACGATGGTCATAATGATACATATATGTAGTGGATACGTATGCGCACCTGTGGCCGATAACGATTGACATATTTATTCACTCCTATGCAAGTCTTGGCATATAAAATACAGGACTTGTCAGAACATATATCAGTTCATTATTAGCAGAGTATACTTCTTGGTTTTCCTTTGTATAAAAAAGTGTAGTTTTGTATACAATACTGTTTGAACTAAAGTTTTTTGTAATGCATAATAGTTATTTTGTTGGATACATCTAGTGCCAATAAGAGATTTTTGAGTTGTATAGAAGCTATAGAAGTATAATTTTGTTTATATTATTGCAGTCATTTGTCAAAATAGAAAATGAGAAGAGCACTAACCACTAAAGAGTTACTTGCTTTGTTAGAAGAGGAGTTAGATTGTGAAAATTGGTTGATGTTTTTTATGTGCCGCCAGAAACAGATGAAATTACAGATGAGGAAAACTTTGATGAACATATTATTGGAGAAAAGGGATTGCAGACGGATAATGCAGGAACGTATGAAATACAACCAAGTATAGATAGTGATAATGATTTGGAAGATGACGTTTTTAGTTTTTTATGTGAAAATGTTCAAAATAAGCTGGATGCAAGTGCACTTTACACTGTGCACACAACGAAATCTCAGCTAAAATTTCTTTCGGATTTAGCACTCTCTTTAGATACAGAAAAGAGCGATGTTGCTTCAAATACCGTAGTATTCAACTGAACCCATGGAAGACTCCCTCAATCTGCTCTACCAGGTGAAGTCAAATTTGACAATATCGGGCATATTATATTATAGAGAGGTTAATAGTGCAAGAAAAAAGTGTCGATTTCACAAAAATAATACTATTTATTTGTGTAAAGTGCATTTGCATCCAGCTTACTTTTCACATAAAAAACTAATTTAGTTTTATTAATTTTAACTGTTTTCAGCCAAAGGTGCGTATACGCACCTACGTGTTTTTTTTTCAAAATACTGTTTATGATTTTTTCCAATAGTAAATTAGTCTTAATGTATGTGTTTTGAATATACTTTAATAAAAAAAATCATTAAAAAAATGTGTTTTTCTCGTTTTAGCCAGTAATGGGTTTACGGACTGTATAGACGTCTACATTGTGATTACTAGGTATACAAAATATATTACAAAAATTTTAGAAGTAAAGTACTTTTTGTTTGTATAATCTTACAGTAAAAATAAAAATAATTTTACAGTGGAAATGTAGTTTATGTATTTATAAAAACTCAATCGTTAAGAAAATTAAGATTACTCTTATCTTGAATTGAAATTCGAATTTACTAAAACTGTTTTGATATTTGTAATATATCCTATTTTATGAACACCACATACCAACTTTACTCAACAAAAGTGCTAAAACTCCTACATGTAACTTTGTTATATTCCTGACGGTAAGTTGTATTTTCACACTTCAATATTAATGGAATAAGGTTTTTCTATATTTTCTTTATACAACAAATATACAGAGTGGTCCAGTTTCCGATGCGGAAACTTCAGTGACCGATAGAGATTCAAAAAATAATATGAGTTTGCTATATAAACTATATTCAAGAAATGCTTCGTTAAGGAAATACAGGATGTTCAAGATTGGTTTCAAAAAATCAAATTTATTAATTGTTGCCAAACGGCTAAAGATATTTCAATGAAATTTTGTAGACATTAACTACCATCGAGGGAGCACGTTTTGCAATGAAAAACATTATTTTTAGTTTTGCCAATGGCGTGCGTACTAGCACGTTATTGGATATTTCTAAGGGAAGAAATTAGTACGCCACTGCTTTTTCATGAAATAAAAATCAGGTCTAGATTCTTTATTTAATTTGGAAGAAAAAATATCACTATCGATTTTTCTGTACAACTCGGTGTTTACGAGTAAAAAAATCAAAAACCCGTTTAAAACACACAATGTAAATGTAATTACATTTTTTATGTTAATGAAACTGTAACAGGAAAAACAGATTTTATTAGTGATGTACAAGAACGACAACAACAGCAACAACAACAACAACAAAATAAAAATGTAAATTAATGAAATTGCTCGAAACGTAGTCCCCTACTTCATTTGGATTTCGCTGCATATCATTGCAGGCTTGCTGAATCCTTAAAACTTAATCATCTTCTATTAATACTGGAGAAGCGTAAACTTTGTCTTTTACATTTCCCCAAACGTAAAAGTCCAGTGGCTGTAGATCCGGTGACCTAGGTGGCCAGGCCACTGATCCAATACAACTAACCACGTCATGATTCATGTCATTCCTCCCTAGTCGGCCAATCCAACATTGCGGATAATTAGTATTTAAAACGGGTATATTCTCGATGTAGTCCTGCAGGTTATTAGTAAGAAATTCAATAAATAGTTTAACCTCGGGAGTAGAAAATGTGGACCACAAAACATTATTATCAAAAACTCCCAACAAAACATTACGGTGATTTCTGTTATGTTTGTTATTAACACTCAGGCCAAAGTTACGAGACTTTTGATGTGTTGCAGTGAAGATACGAGCAATTCTTCTATTTGGATAACATCTTCGATATCCACGATCTACCGCTTCCGCATTTCCATCACAAAATCCGTAACAAAGATGAATATCTGCGTATTCTTCATACAAAAAAGCATTTTTCAGGATACGACTAATAATAACGATAACAATAACAATAATTACAAATCAAATTACTAGAGAGCTAACTAAATGTGACACATTTATTAATTACTTGCTCAATTGTTTTTCAGCGATCACTTTAAAAACGATGAGTCGTACAGAAAAATCAAAAGAAAGCTTATTTCTTCCAAATTGAATAAAGAATCCAAAACTGATCTTTATTATATGAAAAAGCAGTGGCGTACCAATTTTTTCTTTAGAAATATCCACTAGCGTGCTAGTACGGACGCCACTGGCAAAACTAAAAATAATGTTTTTCATTGCAAAACGTGCTCCCTCGATGGTAGTTAATGTCTACAAAATTTCATTCAAATATCTTAAGCCGTTTGACAAAAATTAATAAATTTGATTTTTTTAAATCAATCTTGAACACATTATTCACATTACACATTACTCACACATTATTATTCCTACACATTACATTACACATTATTTCCTTAACGAAGCATTCCTTAACGAAGCATTTTTCGAATATAGTTTATATATCAAACTCATATTATTTTTTGAATCTCTATCGGTCCGTGAAGTTTTCGCATCGGAAACTGGACCACCCTGTATAGGTAGTCTACCTCCCTTTTGAATTAGTTGTATTATATGCCCTGTCTGCTTTACTTTTATATTATAGAATATTGCATATTTAGATTAATTTTCTTTGAAATTACTGTACAATAGAAAAAGGACCGTAAAAATAAAAATATTCTTTATGTTCTTGTTATCTACATCATCCTTAGACTTTAAGCTCAAGAATATTTTTTATTTATTTTCTATCATATGATTTTGACATTTTAGGTTATTTCTGCAAAACTCAGTAAAGGCACTCACTGATTTAATCACATTATAACGGTGATTGCATTTTAGAGGTATATTTATACACAGACTGAGTTATTGGTATCTATTGACTATTTATACTTTTATATTTTTATTTATACATGTACATGTCAAATCAGCTATCAGCTGATAGGGGGGAGGAATTGGGTCAATGTGAGAGATTGATACCGGTCGGCGTTTGACCACCCCCCTAATTATTGGGGTTTTCCAGGTTTCCTTCATTCCTGCACTGAATGATGGTTAGTGCTTACCAACAGAAGTCGTTCCTGGGTGCACATGCGGCTTACTAAATAATAATATGGCGCACCCTCTCCCGCACTAAGTCTCCGACTTCTAGGCTAACCCTTGTGATTAGAATGAGGTAGAATTATTATTACAATTATTACACGTTAGGTAATTTTGAAGTGTAAAAGTATATTTTGTAGGTATAAACTGCAAAGCATATGCCATAAATATCATTAAATGCCATTGCCACTAGTACACACCTACTAACATAAAGTGATCCAATAATCTATAAGTGATGCATTACTAGTAGCGCACTAGACGAAATAAACTTTTCAACTAGTTATATTTATAGACCGATCAAAATAACTCACTTAGAGGGGAAAAAAAAAAGAAAATTGTTACCTGGACTTTTATAAGTGGAAATGGTATAGGGGCTTATAATAAACGAAAAATAAATAAATGTGTCTGCAGGGGCGGCGAAGGGTTAATTTGGGGGATGGAAAAGTTATGAAAAATTGTATCATTGGGATTTCTGGCGAAAGTTGACGTCAGACAAAAAGTATCTAATACCAAAGTTGTAGATTATGCAAAAATCTACAACTTTTGTAGAAGCCATTTTTTAACATAACCTCAAAATTTCCGAGAAAAATGCGAAAAACAGTTTTTTTCTGATTTTTCGTTTTTATTTCTCATTTCTGCAAAAATAATTTAATTTTGACGAAACTTGGTGAAAGTATACCTTTCTCTGTGTTAAATAACCTCAATTTTTTTTAGAAAAAAAAATCAAGTTTCTGAGATATTCATTTCTTTCGGCCTGAAACACTTTTTTGTCAAAGAAAAATTCTACTTAAAAAAATCATCGTACAGAGTTCTGCCAGTAATCATTTTTTCCGTTGTAATATATACTTTTCGGTGAAATAAAAAAAATCTGTAATAACAGTTCAAAAACATACAAATATCAAAATGATAAAGGACCCCGCACAAAATGAATGGAAATTGGGTCCCGCTAGATTCGGCTGAAATTGGAATATTGACAGATTCTGCGAGCCCAAAAACCTATACACTCACTGGTCAAAATGTAATACAAGTCTTTTCTTCAGTTTGACCTTGACCTCCAGGTGGCCTCAGATAGCTAAGCTATCCAAGAATTCAGGTTTAGCGATCCCAAAAGCATTGTACCTACTGCTCAAAATTCATTAAATGCCTCAGTTTTTGAATGCATCAACTTGAAACTTCGTGAAGCTTAAACAGTCCTACATAAAAAATCACACACTTCCCCCTTCTATATAGCATCAGTTTGGGCCCGTGACAACTTTTCATCAGTATGTCGAGAACTATAACATATCACAATTTCAGCCAAATCTAGCGGGACCCAATTTCCATTCATTTTGAGCGGGGTCCTTTAAACAAAATTTTTTAAAATATCAGTTCTGACCCATATTTGGGTCAGGATTTGAACAAAATTTAGGAAAAACTCAGTTTTGACACGTATTTGGGCGTTTTCACCGAATAATTTCACTTTTCTCCGAAATTCATCGGAAGTCATCACTAGAGAGCGGACAATGTGTGTCTCTAACCCGAAGAATAGGTCAAATTTTGGTAGAGATGTGTACGCGTTCAAAAATGTATTGTGTATAAACTGTGCAAAATATAATTATTATGTATAGCAAATATATCGTATTATCCTCGCGAAGATTTGTACCCTTTATTTAAAATCCATAAATCATGTGAACAGGTTAAATAACGAGAAAATAATTAAGTTAATTTAGTTCTAAAGAATTGAAATGACACTCGCGCCCATCTCTAGTCCATCCGTCGACATCGGTTGCGTTTATCGAATTCCTATTGATCAGAATTCAAACTGCAGCTCTGTTATGAATGGAGCGTGAGTTGAACTATTCTATCATGTGCGTCGCCTGAGGCTATTCGTTACATTGACTCCTAATTTCCAATTAAAATGACGACACTATTTTTAACCGAACTTTATTTTAATAAATATGTAGTATACAATTTCTGATTTTCTAAATATTTTATAACGCCTAAAAATGTATGTACCGTGGAATTTTCGTGAATTATCACGTAAATATCCGATGCATACCCGACACGCCACTGCGTCATGGATAATGTATCTAGGTTTATGAATGACATATCTATGTTCAAGGTTAAAGACACAAATTGTCCGCTCTCTGGTCATCACACATCAAATTCCTTCCTTCGGAAATGATATCTTCTTTTTTGTGTGTGCCTGTGTAATTATACAATTACTAATCTTTATGAAATGCGATTGATTAGAAAAAATTATTTATATTTTTTAATTAAATTAAATTAAAACAATGCATAACGTGTTTAACAAAGTATACAGGGTGATTTAAAAAAACGCTGACAGACTTCTAGGGTAGGTAATACATGAAAAATTAAGACAAGTCTTAATAAACATAGGGTCGCAAATGCCTCCTTAACGAGACACAGGGCGTCAAAGTTTCTGTAAAATTAAGCATTGTCTTCCAAAATGCCTGAACATTTTTATATCAAATTTGCTATGTGTAGTTAGCACCTTAAGAAAAATGTTTAATGTACTGCTCAAAATTTTATGAACAGCAGTGTCGTACAATCGAGTTTATTGGAGTTACGTAAATCAGCTCCTTAACATGACCCCAAGTGTGGAAATCCAGAGGATTTAAGTCCGGTGAACGGCCGGGCCACTGGATTGGACCACCACGTCCAATCCATCGTCTAGGATATGTCAATTTAAATAATCTCTTGTCGAGTGAAATGTGCCGGAGCGCCGTCGTGATGGAACCAAAGGCTCCTCCGCACATCTAGTAGTACTTCATCTAACAAGCTGTTCAAATCATTCATTAAAAAATTAAGGTAAGACTGGCCATCTAGTCTATTTGGTAGCCTAAAAGGACCAATGAGCGTGTCGCCAATAATGCCAGCATGAACGTTAATTGAAAACTCATGCTGAAAATTTGTTACTCGAATGACGTGAGGATTTTCGTGGCTCCATAAATGATTATTGTGGAAGGTAATTATTCCTCGTCTCGTAAACGACGCTTCATCTGTGAATAAGATATTCGCGGAAAAATTGTGATTCTTTGCAAGCCTGCGAAGCAGCCACCGTGACCACTCTAGTCTTGGTGGGTAATCTTGAGGTAGTAAATGTTGAACACGTTGAAAGTGATAAGGGTGCAATTGTTGTTCGCGAAGTGTTCTCCAAACAGATGACTGTGATATGTTTAAATTTCTAGAAATTTGAGGGTACTTAACATATTATTATTTTCTACTGCTGTCAGGACCCTTTCCTCAGATTCCGGAGTTCTAGCATAACGCCGTCGTCCAGAATTAATTTTTGTTGCTATTAATTTACTCGTTTCTCCGATTGCTGCGATTGCCGTTTTGCCGATTTGGTGTTCTTCGTGCAGGAAACATTTCTCTGTACCACCTAACTGCATCACGGGAAACACAACTCGCTAGCTCATAACATAGATGCATATCTGTCATCTCTTCAAATAAATATTCGTAATTCATACTGTTATTGAAAATAGTGAAGTAGCGGAAGTAATTTAAATAACCGTAGAAATGACAAAAAGAAGCTAGTTTACTTAACTTACTTGTATTGACATTAGTGACAACCGATGTTTAATTTTATTTTGAATAGCACAAGCCAGTTACTATGCGAAACTAAAATGAATGAAAATAAAATTGGATTCACAAATTTTCTACAAACGTGTTTTTCTTAAAAATGGTTGCTTTAATCGAAATTTTGCAAGAGACCAATTCGATAGACAATTGAACACTTTACGCGAAAATAGTGTGCCCGTTTGACAAAATTAGCAGTGGCGTAGAAAATATTTTTAAAAAAGGTCACGTTGATCCCGTCTCTACGACACTGCTGCTCATAAAATTTTGAGCAGTACATGAAACATTGGTCTTAAGGTGCTAACTACGCATAGCAAATTTGAAATAGAAATGTTCAGGCATCTTGGAATTATTGCAATGTTTAATTTTACAGAAACTTTGACGCCCTGTATCTCGTTAAGGAGGCATTTGCGACCCTATGTCTATTAAGACTTTTCGTCTTAATTTTTTATGTATTACCTACCCTAGAAGCCCAAGTTATGCTTAACGAGTTCAAAAACTATTACAAATTTTACTGTACGTACAAGCTTATGTGAGTTATTGGGTCGTTGTCTACAGGAAGCTGCGGCTAGTTGACCAACCCCTAGCAGTTCTGATTCGATGAATTTCGACAGCACTAACCGTAGATAACTTGAAATTATAACAATTTTGGAAGATAACACTTTTATTTGTCTTAA